>NC_048294.1:18591921-18854421 GCF_009762535.1 Notolabrus celidotus | reverse complement strand
CTTCTTCCCCTGACTCTACTGACTGCCCCTCTCGCTCGCCTTCGGGCCAGTCCCCTCTGACTCGATGAGGTGTTTTGCTCAGGACTGTAGTCCGGATCAGAATCTAAAAAGCTCTCACCACGGGGGCTCTGACAAGCAAAATAATTAATGACGTTTAGTAAGTCCTACAGAAAATGTATATGTGCTGTAGCGTCTGTCCGGACTCTGTAGTGATGACGAGCTGATTCGTGAACACGTTGAGCTTTAATAATCGGTCACTGTCGGCCGTGATCACGACAACCAACAAAACAACAATCAATGTTTGAATGAATGAAAAATTCTCCTGCTCGCACACTCTCTAACAACCCCGCCCCCTTCCTGATGCCTTCACTAACTGTCAACACTGTAGGAATTAAGAACATCTACACTGAACACGTTTAACAAACAGTAGAGCTGTTACAGTATTATATGTGTTATAACTTTTCTCCTGATATCGTGTCACCAGTACAACTGGATAATGCTAGCATGACAGTTGTGAGTACTAACAGCAGCCATGTTTGTTTGTGTTTTTAACTTTCACTATGATAATGTTTTGGTGAGGACCTGTTTTGAACCAGTCACGATCATATGGTAGTGAAACAGTGGTGCTGGTGCATGTGAGCGGGGGCGTCATTTTGGAGGAGCTCCGACGGGAGGTGGGAGGGGGGGGGTTAGACGGAGTCCTGAAGACATGCTACATTCAAATTCATGCTACTACCGAGACTACCAACCCCAGCTTTAAAGGCACAGTGTGTAGTATTTAAAGGTATAGTGTGTAGTATTGAAAGGTGCAGTGTGTTGTATTTAAAGGCACAGTGTGTTACATTTAACGGTACAGTGTGTAGTATCTAAAGTCACATTGTGTCTTATTTCATGACTGGTCTAATTTTATTGAGCTACCTGTGCAGGACGTCGATACTGCCTCTCATTGCACTGCTGTACATCTCTCACTGTCTCCTCACTGTTTACACTCTGTGGTTTTTGAGGACTGGTGTATGAAACTTTAAAAAGATTAAGGTGGATTTATAGTGGGAACAAAAACAGAAAGATACTGTACAAAGAGAAGTCATAACACTCTGTAGCTTCTGAAGAGTCTTAATGATGACCCGCATCAAAACTCCTCCTCCAATCAGCAGCATGATCACATTTTATACATCATTACAAAACATATGAGAGGCTGATATCTTTCAGGAAACATCCAAACACAAATAAACATATATACACAGAGTGGCTAATTATCCCATCTAACAGAGATCAAAGGGATCATGTGGACCTCCAGTCATGTGATCATCATTAACTCATTTAGCAGAGATTTCCCTCCACTCTGTCTTTCATCCGGTTAGGAACGTGGGTCAGTCAATCTGAAACAGGATGCAGATTGATCAGAGCAGCTGCTCATTTAATCACTGCAGAGATTTCAGTCTGTCTAAACCTTTCCTTTGATTTTTGACCAAATCATTAGAAGACATTTCCATTAGGCGCTCTTTATCTCCACATGTCCGCTGATGCCTTTGAAAACATCGATACCACCGCTCTCAGACTAATTCCTGATTCATCTGTAGAGCTGAGGCTCGGTGGAGGAAACTGTGACTATATGGTTGATGTTGAAGTTTTGGTCCATCGAAGGATGGGGGATTGGATGTACCTTGGTGTTCAGGTAATGTGACAAATTTTTCCTGACTAGAAGTTGACACAGAAGTTGTTACCAAGGTCTCATTGTGTCGTTCTAAAGTTGGTCCCAAGTTTTTCTTTACACAAAGACCTGATGCCTTGTCACGGCCCCTGCTTGATGTCTCAAATAAACAAGTTGTGTCTGCAAGGCATCCTTCAGGGTCTGTTTTCATTTTCTGACATCAATCAGTCTGTTACATTTCATTTTTAAATTTTAGATTTTAAGGTTTTGGAGGTAAAAAAAAATCATGATCTGATTGAACCCTGAGTGGCCTCTCTGCTACATCAACACATCGGATGACTGAGGAGGTTGCTCTGATCAGATAATGCTCTGTGTGCTCAATATTGCACAGCATATATAAGAGCAAACAGTGAGCAGGTACAAGGTGGTGCATGGTGTACAGAAAGTGGTTTTTCATTTTGTCAGGGTTTGCATCAGGGGACCAGAAGTGGAGTTCACAAGTCTGTCCACGAGCTTGTCCTCAGAGAAGAAGACACATGCAGCATGCAAACTCAGGAAAACAAAGGGATGTGGTCATTGCTTTGTAAAGCAATGATTTATATAAACACTAATAGAGCAGGCAGTGTGCCCCCTCTATCTTTCATTGCCCCAAAGCTGAGATTACTCTTTGCGCATACATAGCTCATACTGCAGACATGACTGATGATGTACCACCTGATCTCTGAGGACGCCTTCATTGGTCAAACACATTCAGATGGAAGCTTCTGACCACACAACATGACGACCAACAGCTAAGGCATGAACCTGTGCTCCGATTCATAACATATAGCGCCGAATCACAACAAATGTTATCTATAGACTCTTTCCAAACAGAGCAGGTCTAGACCGTACTCTATGTTCTATTATTAACAAAGACCCAACATCAAGACAGGATAAGATCCAGCCCCCTCTTACAGACAGGACTCAGTCTGATCTCATCTTAATCCCCCATGAGTAGAGCACTTTGCAGCATTTAGCAAGTTACAGCGACAAGGACAAACTTCCTTTAACAGGCAGAAACCTCCAGCAGGACCAGACTCATGTTAGGCACACATATGCTGAAACCAAGTTGGAGAGGGGGATAGAGGGAGATGAAGAGAGAAGGATAGTAGTAGTTGTAGCAGCTGGAGTCTGGCACGTCCACAGCTGCAGGCCGTCTGCGGCAGAGATCCAGATACCAGAGACTGTTTAAAATGTGCATGTAGACTCAGAAATGTCACCTGATGGTTTCTGTAGAATGTTATAAAGCTTGAAGATGGAGGTTGCTATCTTGAAAATGCTGACTCCAGTGGACTCAGCCACATTATTATGTCTGATTATGCAAAACTCTTAGCCTTGGTATGAAAAACAAGAGAAACGCTTTTATAAAGCTAACGGTCCACACAGTTCATCACGGATGAGTCACTGTCTTTGAGCTCTACTTTCAGCAGCTCATAAAGATGCTGAAGGTTGAGCTGAGCTTCATTTCAGAGAGAAGTCATGTTTTTCTGTTGCTTCAGTCAACTTCATTGATTTTGATATTTGCATGCATCTCCTCAGTGTCTCCACTCTCTGGACACTGTACATGCTGCACTGATTCATTACACATCTAAGGCCCTACCTCATCTCTGCTCCCTGCATGCTGGAGTCAGCTGGCCTGCATTCTCCTCCTGTAGACTACATCACTGACATGCCTTTATTTAAAGACGATGCTTAACCTGCTCCCTCTTATTTTATTTTCCATTCATTTGAAAACACCGGAAGCTACACTATCCGCTCTGAGAGAGGGGTATGCAGCTCTGCAGCCTGGACTCTGCTGCAGGAGGATTCAGGTCTGAGGAGCTGCTCTCTTGTAATGGTTTGTAAAGCAGAAGGATGAAGATGCATCAGGTGTTAGATGCTTTTAATGACTTACTGTTAACTGACCCAGAATATGTTGACGTCATACATATGTAACTTTGTTGGAAAGTGATGCTGCTGAAAACTTGTGCAGGGCTTTTAATTGCAATGGTTCCATGATTTCCTGGTTACAATACATTTTGAAAATAAACAAATATTTAGACCCCTTTAAAGCCTACGTCATGGAAGAGGTGCGTGCACATTTTGGCAATGGAATCAGCATTCAGCTCCATTTATTCAGTCGAGTTAGCAAACTTTAAACAGAAAATTAAAACTGTTGTCAGCACCAAAGCGTCTGGTTGTTCTGTGGTTGGTTGTCAGAATCGATACTCCACCACGCTCCCAAGCCCTCCAGAATTCAGACAGGATTAAGACCGTTTCTGAGCAACCAGTGTTTTGGTGTTAAGGGTGACCATGCTAACTGTTGACGTTTAACCGAACACATCAGTTTTTGTCGTGATTAAAACAGCGTTTGAAACATGAAAAGAGTGCTCGCGAATGCATCCTAGTTTATTAAACAGAGAGCACTTGAGAGTGAAGCATGAAGGGTCGTGTTGGAGAGATGTCTTTAATGGGAGCTCTGGTATTTTAAGTATTTAATCACTGAGAGAACACTCTGTCAACTAAACATGCACTGAGTCCTCCTCCTCCTTCAGTGGTGAGAGTTGCAGAGCTCACCCTGATGTTTTCTCTCTTCCTCTGATGCTTGGGTTTGATTTTAGTATCTTAGCCAGAGGCTGTTCTGACTGTCAGACTCTGTCCCTGAACTCAGCTTCTTCCTCCTCTCTCTGCTCCCTGTGGACTCTGCTGAAGATTTCAAAGACAACTCAGAGAAACCCTGACCTCAGCTCACCTGCTGCTGCTCAGGTGTACACACCATCCTGTCCAAACACACACACACACACACACACACACACACACACACACACACACACACACACACACACACACACACACACACACACACACACACACACACACACACACACACACACACACACACAGACAAACACACTCACCTCACTGAGTTACACAAGCTTTAACCAACTCTACAAATTGTTCAATATTTCCTTGTCATCCTTGCCTTGCAGGAACAATTTATAAGGATAGAAACACAGAAAGATGCACACCTCTCTCTCTCTGAGTGCCTCTCCATGGCTCTGCCTCTCTTCGTTAGCGATGAAGAGGCTTCCTGCAGCCTTGAAATAAGAAGCCTTGAAATAAGAAGCCTTTCAACGCGCGGCGAGGGAGGCTGGGAGGGCTGGGCTGAGTGCAGGGTGAGGGGCCGCGGGCCGACATGCCTGGGGTGTCAGATCAGATTAGGCTCCGGGTGAGAGAGAGTCTGAGGAGGTCAGTATGAGGTGAAATGCCCGGCTCAAGGAGGATGGAGAGATGCCCTGATAGAGAGGTGCAGTTAGGAGGTGTGTAACGAGAGAGCTTTGTTGAACTATGTGAGCATATGCAGACTGTATTACAGGCATGTCTTTACTGTCTTCAGGAGTTTCTTTCCTCGTCTGACTTGAAATCTAAAGAGAGCATTAATGCATGTTTCTGCAGCAGAACTCTGAAACCTACCCACAGCAGGATGTGATGTGTTTGGTGATTCTCTGACCTTTATTTTCTTACACTGCCCTGAAGCCAAAAGTCCATCTGAGTCCAAGGAAGAACAAGACTCATGACATTTAGAGAGTTCAGTTCAACGTCACAACCTTGCCTGAGCTTACGAGAGAGAAACTTTTTTTTTTTTTTTTACACTCAAAATAAAATAAATTACCTTTTTATGGATGTAACATTAAGATTGAAAATGTCTGAAGTATTTAACTTTTACTTTTAGAATGACTTTGAGTAAAATTAAAACTCAGTCACAAGAAGCTTACAACATCTGTCAGGGGTTCAGAAGAAGAAATGTCCTCCCTGTCTGCTTCATCTTTATCTAACATGAACTGCATCATATTAGAGCACAGGTACAGGTGTTAAAAGGTAACAGAAATAATCTGTGTAATCTGGATTAAACAGGTTTGAGTCTGTGTCTCAGGCCAGGAGGAGAACTTTAACATGAATCAGATAAAAACCCTCACATGCTGACGTGTGTGATCAAAAGGCTTCCTTAAAACATGACATGCTGTTCTGTTGTCTGCTTTTATAACCTGTCAGATAGTTTTAATGAGCCTGTCATGTGTTCGTGATGTGATATCAGACAGCTCTCTGGAAGTTTGTGGAAGTTCTGACTTCATCACATCATCCCTCTGACACTGTGCCCTGAATAAGATTTAACTTCTTATTATGTAGAGTATGATGAAACACATTACATGATTTCAAACATCTGCATTAAGACGTGGAACAGGTTGTACTCATTTCACTTTGATAACAAGAGTATGGCATGAATCACAACTTGGTGAAAACTCACCACCATCACAGTCAGCCTGCATCTATGGCTTGTTTCTATCAAGCGGCAACCTCTGATCTCAAAATATGAAGCCAATGCGGAAGTGTTATAAACTGCAGTTCATTGAGCGTCCGATTGAGGCTGGCTGCAGAAACACCGGAAACCACATACACACCCATTCAAAAAAGATGATCTGTGCAGCAGAAATAAACACATTTACAGCCTGGTACAAAAAACAGCTTCGGTCTTCGGTAGCTAATTTCTCAATCGGCACACACTGTACGTGAATGTGAATTTTTTCTAACTCGCTGTTCAGAAGATATTAAGATTATGAGTTTTGCCGAAATAAGGACATGACTGACTTGATTGACAGAAGGGAACACATAGCTGTTGGCGAGGAGGCTCAAAGCCTGCCTCTTTACGTCACACTACTTCGACAGCAGTTAGGTTGAGTTCAGCATTTCCAATATGGCTCCCGCAGACGATTGGCTTCAAAACAGCGCTTCAGGAACAGATGGGTGACATCACGGATACTATGTCTATTATGGTTTCTATAGGATCTCTATATCTCCTTTAAACCTTTACTCTCCCCCAGTGGTGTTTCTGGGGATGGGCCAACAGGGGCCAGTAAAACTGAACCTGGACCCCCCCCTGTGGCCCCCCCTCCACAGCACACTTCTCTCTCTGTCTCTGTCTCTGTCTCTCTCTGTCTCTGTCTCTCTCTCTCTCTCTCTCTCTCTCTCTCTCTCTCTCTCTCTCTCTCTCTCTCTCTCTCTCTCTCTCTCTCTCTCGTGAACTTTTGACTCGACACATGCAGTGACCTTACATAGAGGTGGCTTGTTGAGGGTAATGTGGAGATCAAGTCATCTTACATCATGTTAAAGTATAAACCTGCCTGAGCTGTGAGTGTGTTACCGTCAGGGGCCGAAATGATGATGACAGATGTTGAAGTGTCAAGGTATCACTGAATCAGACACTAATTGGGGAATTGAACAGTAAGTACAACACCACAAAAGCCAATAAACATAATTCAAACTTGTCACCAGGACTGAGGTCTGATGGAAGCTTAGAGCTTTAATTAATAATTCCCAAATCACACATTTCTGTCTCACTGAAACAAGAGGTTTAGTTTTCTTAAAAGCTAACTAAATGTGTCGTACAGGAGATTGAAACTCAAGACGACCTAAAAGTTTGTTAAGATGTGGGAAGGAACATTGAAACAGACCCTGAAAGGTACCTTAATACTTGCATGTCAACTGTAAAAAAAAAAAAAAAGCTTTTAAACTCTTCTCCCTCTGATCAGAAAGCGTCACAGCCGCTCAGCTGTTTGTTTCTGAATGTTTGTCTTTAACCGTCTGATCGTCTTCAGGAACCGTCCTCTACTTTCTAAAAGATTCCCTTTCTTGTATTCCCCTCTTTATGTCTTCTCCTCCGTCTCTGTTCTCTCTCTCTCATACACTGAGCTCTCTGAGAAGGAGTGGGAGTTATGGTGAAAGCAAAGAGACATCTTTGGAATAGCTCTGAAATGAATCAGCACACACGGGCAGATGGAAAGAGCTGACAGAGAAGAGTTTGGAAAAAAGAGAGGGGGAGGTATGTGAAGGGATGAGCAGCGTTTTAAAGAGTTCTAGTGTAAAGAAAACAATCAGGTCATTGTGGTTTTAAGACAGAGGGAGGAGACAAAGGTAAGGAGATGTGAAGGGATGAGCATAGAGATGGATGGATGATGACTGGGCAGATTGTCTCCTGCGGGCTGTCTTGGCTCGGACCTCGGGCAGGATCTCTAACCCAGCAGAACGGGAAAGCCCCTCTCAGCCAACAAACCACCAGGAAGCCATCACTATCCATTTCACAATTAAAATATGCTGAGGGGAGCCGGGCTCGGCTGAGTCAGGGGGTCCAAATGCCTGAGCTCACATTCGTCTTCCAGTCGGCAGGGGGAGAGAAAGCATCGGGCTAAGCGGATTAGCACAAATCCTTGCTGATTTTTCTCTTTCTGCGGGTTAAAGAGGAGCCAAATCAGAGCCAGATCGGAGCCAAATGTCCCAGCCAGCCGCCAAATGAGCATTATGCAATCTCTCTCTGACTGTCTGGGGGTTTGGGGCTTTTGTTTCCCTGAAAGGATTCTTGTTCAGAGATGAAATCCAAATGATACAGAGAGATGCAGTAATGCGCTTCAGATCACCTCTGCTGTGCAGAAGAGTGATTTTACAGAGAAGTCTTCACTTTCTTTAAAGTCAAATCTCCATGACAGAAGACAATCAATCCATTCATCCGTTGCCTTCCACATGCGTGCTGTCGCTGCAGCAGAGCCGCGCATCCATTTGGTTGCAATCCCCGTCCACTTAAAAGTGAACAAGCTGTCCTCCTCTTTACTCTCCTCTCTGAAGGTTTAAAGAGGCTGAGAGGGGACAGGCATTAACCTTGATGCCTCTGAGTGTCTGTGCTCTATCTAGGCAGAGCAAAGGCCGTCAGAGGGGGAGAAACACTCCACGCCACGGGGACGAAGGGGAGAGAGAGGGCAAGGATTGTTTTAATGACCAGAAGAGAGATCACACAGGGAAAGATCAGAGAGTTTGGATAAAAGTAACAGTTGCTTTAAAGATCTAAACACCTGCACAGTTTAGGCTCCCACATGCACCTATACATATTTAATCTGCTGCATCAGAAACCTGATGTCCCCTGTGATAATAAAGACTTGGTTTGGACCAGTAGGGAACCAGTCAGATCCCCAGACCAGCAGGAGTAACCCAGGTGATGTAAGTTGAAGGGCAGGGTGAGGATGGAGAGTGCTCATTAGTTAGAGGTGCCCTTCCCCTCCAGCTGTTCAGAAGAGCTGCTTCATGACGGTCAGACTACGATTACACTGAAGCCTCTACATGAGACCCTGAGAGACTCTTTATGAATCAAGATTAATAATAGAGATTCAAAGTCTTCTCTGTGATCAATCATTATGCATATAACTGAAAGCACTGAAAAGCTCCAGAATATAAAGAGGTGTAGGATACTAAGTGTTGAACACGCTGCATGTCAACGTGGTTCATAAAAACAGTCTCTGCAGACATGTAGTCATACAGAGCGAGGGTTTTTGTGTGTTAGTCAAGAGAGGGGGTTTGATGTCATGATTGACAGCTGTGTTGACCAATGAGGTTCCTGCAAATTATCAGAGTATAGAGGAGGAAAAGTGAGAGGAAACCATAGACTGTATAAATAATGGACGTAATCTCCGTGACGTCACCCATCTGTTCCTGAGCGCTGTTTTGAAGCCAATTGTCAGCGGGGGCCATATTGGTAATGCTGAATTCAACCAAACTGCTGTTGAGCTAGTGTGACGTAAAGAGGCGGGCTTTGAGCCTCCTGGCCAACAGCTCAGGTGTTCCTGCCTGTCAGTCAAGTCAGCTGTGCCTCTCATTATGGAAAAATCGTAATCTTCGTCCCCCATACAGTGTGTGCCGATCGAGAAATGAACTATCCAGACTACACTTGTACTTGTACTAACATGTTTCTTTTTGCAATCAAGATCGGCTTTTTGAATTGGTGTGTATGTGGTTTCGAGTACTTCTTGAGCCAGCCTCAAGTGGACACTTGAAGAACTGCAGTTTGTAACACTTCCACATTGTCTTCAATTCTTGCGGCCAGAGGTTGCCGCTCGAAGGAAACATGACAAACACTAACACAAGAGTCAGTGAACTTTCCATAACTGTAAGGGTCTGCTTCAAATCCATACAACAACGGGTAGGATTTAGAGAGAAGAGACACACATCCCGAAATAACAAGTCCTGAATCTTCATCTTCTGTTCTGTGTTCAGGATTACACGTGTAGTGTTAATGTTTGACCCTGGTGTGGTTATTCCATTGTATAAAACACTGAATGGGTGACTCTGGATCAGGTGAAGCATCAGAAAGCCTCTCCGTCAGCTGACTCATGGATTTTAAAGGGTTGGAGGGTTTGTGCAGAGCTGTGCTGCAGACTGAGACCGGCTAACGCTGCGGGCATGTGGAGATAAAGACTTCTACAGAGAGGAGAGAGCTGCTGAGGAAGAATAAGAGAAGTAATGATTATATCCTCCTGCAATAATTATTCTGCACATTCAGAGAGATGAAGGAGCAGAGAGACCACGTGTTAAATTTATACATCTTTTATTCTGAAAGGAAGAGGATGAGGTCATCGCTTCCTGTGAGGAAGGTTACATCATAGACGGAGGTGGAAAGAGCACCTCAATACACCTGACCTCTCTATGGCTCCATTATTGTTGCACGTGCACAACAACAAGTGCAAAATCCTGAATGAAGAGTTTGTGTTCCGAGCATTTATATAAAAGAGACACACAGAGAGAGAGAGAGAGAGAGAGAGAGAGAGAGAGAAATATCCATACATACATACAAAAAGTTTTCACAGAGGTCCGCGTCATGAATATAAATAAACTGCGTACATGCAAAACTCATCACACTCACATGTTCTGTATGTACCAACACAAGCAATCAACACTCTGCAGATAAACACCCACGTGCATCTCTCACCTGTTCATACACAAACATGTAAGTGTGCATACAGGAAGAAAAACACCCCCCACTGAGTATCACTGCACACCCACACTGCGAAACACAGATCTTTACTGGGATCATATCAAACACTGTGCATAGAAACAACAACAACAATATAATGAGCATCAGGGAGGTGTTACTTCATTATGAAGGATATTTGTGTATAAGTTGACAACAGCTTCAAAACTTGAAAATTGAGTCATGAACGATTGTATTTTAACATTTTAATCTTTCATAGGCAACATTAAAAAACTACTTTTGCAAGAGTTTTTCTTCAAGAGTTCAAAATATGAAGGCAGTAGTTCATTAAACTCTCCATCAGATCTAAGTGAGGTCCAGTGATTCATGCAAAGTTGCACATAAAGATAAAATTTTTTAGTCTTTGTTGTGGTTGATAAAATCTGTGTGTGTTAGTCTGTCTCAAAGTACTCAAGTTCATGACAGGTTCAGCTCAGCAACTATAGAGTGCACCCCATGTATGGAGGTTAAAGTCCCTGATGCTACAACTACAGGTTCCAGATTCTCATCTAATCTCTGCCGTTTGCTGCAGGTCTCACCTCCACGTCACTTTCCCTGTCCCTCTTCAGCTGTCCTGTCAGTATGGGCCCCAAAACAGCCAAAAAATAATTGTAAAAATGACTGAGGTTCAGAATATATCTGTGGTTAATAACCTTCTCAATTTCTTCTCTTAAACACAGCAGCATGGTCGGTGACTCTGAGCTTTAAAATAAGTCTATCTATCCCTGTAGAGTTAGATTAGCTTGTTCAAGCTCCACAGTTGAGTAACAGTGAATATGCAGCATCCATTCAGGTTTAAAACACCACCTCAAAATACTAACCGTCCACACAGAGAGCCACCATGCTCTCTCTGATGGGCATAAAACACTAGATGACTGCCGTATGGAGATTTTTAAAGATATTTTTAACTGTTTTGAACAACAAACAAACAAACAAACAAACCCCTCAGCAGACACAGACGACAGAAGACCATGTTCCATTCCATCCCGTCGTCCTCCATGAAGTCTTTTATTTTTCGGTGGTGGTGTTGTTGTCTGAAGTGCTCAGAGTCAGTGTGCAGTGGCCTTCTCTTCCTCCCTCTCTGACATTCACACAGAGGTTTGCTCTGACTGACAGCTGCTGATTTTTACACCCTTCACAGGTCGCCGTGGTCACAGCGTGGAAAAGCACAATCTCCTGAACTTCAGTGACCTCCATCTTTTAGTTATAACACCCTCAGTCCAGCCTGGCCTTTAACCCTCTCTATTTCACACACGCACGCAAGCACGCACGCACGCACGCACGCACGCAAACACACACAGATCTGAATCTGTGGACCATTGTCTCTACCATGTACCCGTTTATATAAAAAGAAAAATGGGTCTGTTTTTCATTTCGGTGTTTGAACAGAGAGAAGACTTTTTTCTTTTCATTTCTTCCTCAAATACATTTATATTGTTCTTTTCATTTCTATATTTTATATGGTAAGATAATAATAATAACAACAACAAAAACAAAAATAATAACAACAAAAATAATAATAATACATAGTTATTCTGCCAAAAAGTTTGGAGTTTAAAAATGCTTTTTATGTTTTTCATGGGTTAAAGGAAATCAGGTCTGTTCATTCTAAAGTTCATATCCAGGCTACCTACTCTGTCTACAGATGTATTTCACAAAGCAAACTGCTCTCATGATATTCAAGTGCAAATACACACACAGAGACTTCTGCAGCTCTGTGCAGTATGCTCCTGTTCTGCCTTATTGTGATTGAGATGAGCTGTCAGCATCCTTAATTTCACATTCATCAAGACACTGAACCTGCAGTTTCTGCATCACATCACAGTCTTCCTCCTCTCATCTTCACCTGTGTGCTTCAGGTGAGATAATACTTTACATTTCACTGAAGCCCTGGATTAGGTTTTTAAGATAGGTCCTTATATCCTGCAAAGGTTAACTTTACAGTTGTCTATAGGCATTCATCGAAGTATAATTAAATCAATAACATGACTTCTACTGCCCACACATTACGGCTCAGTCTGTATCTTTATGAAATGAAAGAATCAGAGGTGATCTCTCTGCTACAGGGAGACAGCTCGTCTGTATCACTGTTAAAGAGTTGTTCGGATTTCACTGCAGATTAGAAATAAACAGGAGGCTGCAGCAGTTTATCAGAGACTAAAATCCATATATTCATTTTAAAATGACTTCTCCTGCAGGCTCTGCTTCAAGTACTCTCCTGTTTATTAATCAGGTCCATATAAACGTCAGATAACGGGTTTCTGTCCCCGTGAAGACGTTCACAGATCACTTAGTCAAATACCGTTCATTTCTGCAGATATTTACTGTTTCACTCCTGTTTGTTGCATCCTCTTAAGGCTGATTTATACTTCTGCGTTGAATCAACGGCATACCCTACACCGGGGGTCCGCATACCTACACGAGGCCTACGCACGTAGCTGATGTGCACCTCCTCCAAAATGTAACTCCCAGTAGAGCTGACACAGACCGCAAGCCCTGTGATTGGTCCGCTCGGCGGGTTTGTCTTTCCCGCATTCACAGCACTTCCGGGATCCCGGACATCAGCCGCTCATCATCCGTGTATTTCATCTCCTCCTCTCTATTCTTCATGTAATCATGTCTGTATGATAAACAGCAACATGTATCAGCTGTAGATTAACATAACACGCTCTGAATCTCTATGGAAAAGTAAACAAAGATCGTAGCGGGACTGAAAGCAGGCGGCCGGCTATCAGAGAGACCACGATGCCCTGAAGCGTTTAGGAGGAGTATTGCTGTGCGACACGGACACATCGACGCACAAGTATGTGGGGCCATGTCCGCGTCAGCCCCTGCTGCATAGGGGCAACGCAGAAGTATAAATCAGCCTTTAGGGTCTTGTTTTATGCTTTACCTATATTAACAATGCTTTATTGGTCTACTGCTGTTTTTTCATAGTTTTATTCTGTTCATTCTTCTTGAGTCCCTTTCTACTTTTAAGAGATGTCTGAAGACTCAACTGTTCAGGAACACTTAGGCACTTAACCTGACCCTTCTTCTCTTTGTCCTCAGGGGTAGAATGAATCAGAAGGTCTAAAACCCATCTCTTAAGGCTGATTTATACTTCTGCGTCTCCCCTACGCAGCAGGGGCTGACGTGGACATGAGCCCCACATACTTGTGCGTCGGTGTGTCCGTGTCGCGCAGCAGTTCTCCGCCAAAACGCATGAGGGCAGTCTGGTCTCTCTGATAGCCGGCCGCCTGCTTCCGGTCCCGCTCTGATCTTTGTTTACTTTTCCACAGAGATTCAGAGCGTGTTATGTCAATCTACAGCTGATACATGTTGCTGTTTATCATACAGACATGATTACATGAAG
This sequence comes from Notolabrus celidotus, assembly GCF_009762535.1. Classification (NCBI taxonomy): domain Eukaryota; kingdom Metazoa; phylum Chordata; class Actinopteri; order Labriformes; family Labridae; genus Notolabrus; species Notolabrus celidotus. Next base: position 18,840,549 of record NC_048294.1, on the reverse strand, counting down.
AATAGAGAGGAGGAGATGAAATACACGGACGTGGAGCGGGCGATGTCCGGGATCCCGGAAGTGCTGTAACTGTGGAAAAGACAAAGCCGCCGAGCGGACCTTTCACAGGGCTTGCGGTCTGTGTCAGCTCTACGGGGAGTTACATTTTGGAGGAGGTGCACGTCAGCTACGTGCGTAGGTCTCGGCGTAGGTATGCGGATCCCCGGTGTAGGGTACGCCGTTGATCCAATGCAGAAGTGTTAATCAGTCTTTATTGAATATTTAACTAAGGTTTTTCCCTCCAGTCTAAATTCTTGCTTGTGTTGTACATCGCTTTGGACAAGAGTGTCTGCTAAATGAAATTGTAGAATTGTAGAACTTTGTGTTTTGTTTTAGAATTTTCAACACTTCTGTCTTTCTTTTAAGGGTTATTCTGTCAAAATCCTGAGTTTCTGCCATGCTTTGTCTTTCAAAGCACTTTGTAAACATTTGTTTTGAAAGCTGCTACACAAACAAAGTTAGCATTATTATTATTATTAGAAAGGATGTTTGTTGTTCGGTCTGACTGAACGTATCCTGGTGTGAACGTGGGGTCAGTTCATATCTCTGGCCTCAGTGTTTGAATACACAGAAAGAAAACTTTAGCAGCAAGACCTTAAACCAGTCAGCTATCACCTCACAGCCATTGCAGCCTGTTTCATGGCTACAGCAATTTATTGGAGCAATCTCAGACTTTAAGGCCCGGATCCAGGAGGACTGTAATCCCCCTGTAACCCCGTGCTCTGGATTCCAAACAGCTGATTGAAAAAGTCAAACATTTTAATATTATTTTCACACATTTAATTTAAATGTCCAATAACAGAACAGCAGCTGCAGCACTCAGCCTGCTTCATTTAGAGCTGTAGAGAGATACAACACACCAAAATGTAACAGTGCACAACTAAAGAGACACGTCTCTCTGCCAACAACAAAACCAGTTATTGAAATCTGTCTTTTTTCGGAGCATGGGAATCCGTCCTGAGAGCAGACACACACAGCCAGTACGAGGGGACCGTCTCGCTCTGTAAGCCCAGCCAAATGCAGCTTTAATTAAAACACCATTAAAGGCTCCCTCCCCCCCAACGTGCCAATGAGAAAAGCTGCTAAGAAGCTCCGGCTGGATTAAGTCAGGCCCTCCCTTCAGTCTGAATCCTGTTAAGTCATTTCAGATGAAGGTACAGTCCCTTCCTCTCCCTCCCTGGTGGGCTCTCTCCACGTCCAGGCTGAGCACTGATCTTTAATTTGGCCAGGGACGCTGCGAGTGAAGCGGACGAGCGTGAGCAGCCGTCATAACTGAGACCAGAGCGCGATGGCCCGGCAGTCGAGTGTAATTAAATCTCCTGTCAGATGCAGTTTGGATTCAGCACTCAGTGTTTACACAGCTGACGGCGTTTAAATGACGGTGATACACGCGGGACGCCGGCCTGAGTGCCGTTTCTGCTGCTGCTGTTGTTGTTGTTGTCAATTTGTGCAGCTTGTAGTCATGGCAACAGCAACGGCCAAGCACTTCCTCCAGAGAGAGAGAGAGAGAGAGAGAGAGGGAGAGAGAGAGAGGGTTTGGTGAGGGCTGCAGCAGCAAGGCCTCCTGGGAGATTGAGTCTGTGTGTAGTCTTTAGCTCGTGTCAGACTCTGGCTCGGTCAGTCAGGGGTTCTGCCCATGCAGCCACCAGTGTGCGTTTGTGTGTGTTTGTGTGTGTGTGTGTGTGTGTGTGTGTGTGTGTGTGTGTGCGTGTGTGTGTGTGTGTGTGTGTGTGTGTGTGTGTGTGTGTGTGTTGAAGGTTGCATGGTGTGAGCAGCCATCTTGAAAAGAAGCCGTGTGTGTTTCATGTTTTATTGAGACAGCAGTAGTGACTGAGTTTACTCGTGTTCCTCTCAGCCCTCTCGCCTTAGGCAACACAGAGCTCCAACTACACGTACGTGTGTGTGTGTGTGTGTGTGTGTGTGTGTGTGTGTGTGTGTGTGTGTGTGTGCGTGCGTGTGTGTCTGTGTTTGTGTGTGTGTGTGTGTGTGTGTGTGTGTGTGTGTGTGTGTGTGTGCGTATGTGTATGTGTATGTGTGGGCCAAAGAGAGTGACAGGTGCCCCCTGAGGGGTCAGCAGTAGGATAGTTCTGACTCTTCCTCTCTGAGGTGAGGGTGAAGATTTTCCTCTCCTCTCTGTTATTCGATGTCCCATCCATCGCTTCTCTTGCTGAATTCTGAATTTGACGAGGTATGAAGGGTGAAACTCTGAGCCTGAGCTGCAGACAGGTATATATCAGGCTGCTGTGGTTTGTGTTTTCGAGCAGTGAATGTTATAAAAGATGGCAAGGTGTTTTTTTTATTGTGTTTATAACAAACTGCAACCAGCACCAGGATCAGGGACTTCATGCAGGACCTTCACCCAGGAGTCACACGTGGAAACAAACTTTTAGTCATTTTCAACCAGGAGATTAAAGTAGGAGTGACAACCTTAATCACTTAAAATTCCAAATTATAAAAACTCTTTTTGACATGAAGAAATCTTGTTGCTACTTTGCCAGACAAAAATTATTGCCTCTGCACGAATGAGTCTTAATTCTCATGTTTAAACCACAGATTGTTTTAAACTCAGTGTGTGCAGCTGGCAAGATCACGTGAGAGTATCAAGATTTGCAATAAACAATGCATTCAGAGTAGGGATGGGCAATGATTTTCGAATATTTGTATATTCATTCACTCGATGAGTCATTGTGAAGATTTTCTCATTTTAAAAGTACAATTTTCTACAGTTTTCCCCGGTGCCTGGTTGTAATACGGTATTCCTGCCAGATGGTGACCATAGAGCGTCTTAAAGCTGTTTGCTAACCGCATGAAGTAACAGAAGAAGAAGAATGCTAACTCCACAAAAAAAGCAAAAGAAGAAGAAAACATTAGCTCTTCAACACAACGAATATAATAAGACAATTAAAGAGCAAACACTTGGCGGAGTATGGTGAGTGTTTGAGGCTCATGGCAGTGAATGAAAAGAAGACAGCCGGAGCAGCATCAGTCAGACGGCAGCTAACACAGCCCACGGTGGCTACACTACACCCTGTATGAGCGTGACAGTCAGAAGGCTAAGCAAATAACCCGAAAAATAATTGAATCAGGCTAGATGAGCCTTTCTCAGTGGTGGAAGACACCGGGTTCCGCCGACTGCTCTCTCACTTGAAGCCCCGCTACGTGCCACCGGGACGTAAATATTTCACAGACGTAGTGCTGCCAGAGCTCCACCAGACAGTGTACTCTCACATCGAACGTCTCCCTAAAGAGGGAATCTCATTTTCTGTAAGTTTCACGAGTTTCAAACATGGCATATTCAGAAAGACAAACTTGTGAGACATATTGTGTTTTATTTATTTGACTTTCTGCACTATTTAGCCTGTTGAGAGCCTTAATGTTTCCAATCTGTTAAAGATTGGGTTACTGATAGCAGGTACATTTAAGTGTTTTTCAGTTGTCTTTTTGACTGAATAGTTGCTGCATTGTGCCTGCAAGGTTTTTGTATTTTTTCTCTTGAAGAAGTCAGTAAAAAGACGTTTTTTTCTAAATTAAGGTGATTTTATGGTTCCTTTTTTCCCAGATGATGTAGCACTCACCATAACTAAATTGAAAAATGTACAGAAAATCCATGTGATCGGTATCGGTGATCGGCAGTGATCGGCACTCATGGCTGATCGGTATAGGAATCGGCAGCATAAAACCTGATCGGAGCATCCCTAGTGTAAATCATTTGCAGATCAGCGCAGAGAGACACTTCTGGGACGGGTCTGAGATCATGCTGCTGAGCGCATAGCGTGCATGCTTTCTGTGGCTAGAGGTTATCCTTCATTCAATCAAAGAGATGAATTAAAGAAAGAAATTCCCCCTTCTTCAGCTGTCATGCATAAAAGGAAATGACTTGGTGACCAAATCCATATTTTGTACTAGTGAGTAAAAATTCTGTGCACATTAATATGGTTCAATTGGGGATTTTATTAGCGTTTGGTGCCAGCCCCTAGTGGACATTTGGGGAACTACTTTTTTTTTTAACATGGCTTCATTTTCAACCCTGGAGGCTGCCTCTTGTTCAACAGGAATAAACCATCTTACAGAGAGAGGACCAACCTGAAGAAACGTTTTAAGATGTAACTGTGTTACAGAAAAACTGGAGTGACACATGAACCGCTCCTGCAGTATGGTAGGCATCATGGAAGACTAATAAGGTCGTGTTTTGGGGTTTCACTGTGTAAACTTCATAGAGTAACACTTGGTCCTGAGCAGTAAGTGGCACTCACGTATTCAGAGAGTCCTGTGGTCAAAACAAGTTGCTAGAGAACCTGTCCAGGGTATTGTTCTGCCTCCAGCTAAGCCCTGCCCACAAAATGAACATCACACTGTTTACTGCCACTAATATGATCTATAGGAGAACATGCTCACATCTCTAAGGTAAGGTCTCATTATAACCAGAGCTGAACCATCACTTCCTGCTTCACCGTGTAAAAAAATCAGCCTCTTCTTTATCTAACAACACAACGCAGTCACATGCTTACTCTTCATGTATCTTTAAATATTGATGCTGAGAGGAAACTTTGAGCCAACATTTAACTGAACGCCTTTTATTAACAGCAGTAAATTTGAACAGCCTTTTGTCTATTATAAAGTGGACCCACAATGAGAGGACAGCAAAGATATAAATGATGCATGATGGTATTTAACGGAGCACAAAGTGTCCTGCTGATCACTCCAGCACCCTCACAAAGCTTCACAACAATAGTAACACCCAACATTTGTTTCCATTGATTGCTCTCTCTTTCACTGCCTCCTCGGCCAAATGTTCAATTGGCCTCCGATCAGCTAATCCTGCAGCCGGCCGGGAGCTCGGAGCTCACAGTGATCATGGGTAAAGACCCCGAGATTCATCTCTCTGTCTTCGCCCTGGACCTGTCCTCTATCAGCTGCCCACATGTCCCCTTCCTCCCCTCGCCAGACTTCTTCATGGATCAGTTCTCCTTCCATGGACACATCCCCTCTCCTCCATCCTGTCTGGATCAGAACCATCAGCAGATTTCAGGGGGAGTTTATTGCTGCCACTGTCTCGCCAAATGCCACCTCTCTGGCACCGAGGAATGCTGGCTGGACTTACGTAATGAAGCACTTTCACAGCGAGCTGCCCAGCATGCTAACAGCCTGCTGGAACAGAAACAAGACTCACAGCTCCAAGGACTTCAGAGCAGGAAGCGAGGGCCGTACCTGGCTTCAGCTGAAAACAGTTACCGCTCCAAACTGGATCAGCGGAAACCTGAAGGATTGGTCCAAACCTGTCGACAGGTCACTCCGCCACCTGGCACAGAGACCTGGCAGAGGAAAGGTCTCACAGTACATTAAGTAGCTGGAAGTTATGAGCCTGGATGTTTGTGTTTCAATAAAGCTACTGGCTGCTACAAACACCTTTCATCACCACCTGCAAATCAGTCTGTCGCCTTCAAAGCAAACACAAACATGCAACTTCACATCGCACTCTGCTAGCTGTCTCAACAGATGTGGAGCACTATCAGTTTAGAGAGGTCGAACATCAGCCCAACCTCTTTTTGGTCTTCTTCATCTCTCAGGGGAATAAACAGCTCTTCAGATGTTCCATGCAACACTGTCCATCTGCTGTCTGCTGCTGCTTCAACAAGCAAACAGCTCCAGTGATGAATTGTCACACATTGTTTTTACTATATCTATGTAATCTCATCTCCATGTTCAAAAACATGTTGACGGCCGCCTCTTTGGCATCTCAACATGGTACCACTTAGCTCATGCAACTAAGTGGTACCATGTCTGTGTCATGGTACCACTTAGGACCTGCTTTAAAGCTCACTTCCTTCCTAATTCACGGTTAGCATGAAAAAGTGTGTTTGGCCAAGTGTGCCAAACATATCAAGACTTACTGATCCAACATTGCCGTATTAACTCTAACGGCCAAATTCCACCAGATCCGTGTCTGGTCCATCTCAGATCAGTCACAGCACCGGGTCTGACATGTTTCTGTTCTAGTCAATCTGCTAACTCCCAATGGATCCGCTCTGTTGCATTCCGGCTGCGTCTCTGAACCCAACTAATCAGATACACAAGGCTTCTATTTCTACTTCATCAATCTCAACAGAGCAGATGGAGCGGGACAGGAAGTCAAAACAGCAAAACAAAATGAATACATCCGGTTAATTTTCAGAATAAAACATTCTGTGTCATCACCAGATCGTATTTCACTTAACTACAACAACAAACCGTCATGATGAGCGGAGCCAGGCCTGGAGTCAACAGGTCAGATCTTTTCAGAGGACGATAAAGACAACATGGATGAGGAGAGGAGGAGGAGAATCCTTGAATCAGTAATTACTGCGGGAAAACCTTGATCACATGACACCAGCTGTCCGGCGGTCCTGCTCTGTGCTGCATTCTGAAAACGCAACCGGATGGCCAAGAGAGCACGGAGCCAGACCAGATCGGAGACAGTCCGGACACGGATCTGGTGAAAGCCTGTGTAAAATGAGACCCTTGAAAAACATCTGAAATGTGGTATTATCATATTCAGGGTCTTGACCTTGACAGTAGATGGCTTCACTTCTCTGTAAAGCAGGTGTCCCCCTCATGACTGAGTCCAGCCTTCAATCACAACCACAGCAGCAGGGGGATGAAAGATGGAGAGACACAGTGATCGTCCAGAACAAAGTGGTTCAACGGTGGGCTGAATTATCCACCAAGAGAGGCAGCGTTATGATGCTGATTTTAAGATAAGTTGGGCAGAGACGTTAAACTAAGACTACAGAAACAGTGAAAGCTGGGTCTGATAGAAAGGAGTCAGAACATGCAGATCAAAGCCACAGCCCCGCTCTAGCACATCTTCATGTGCTTTTTCATACTTTTTCGTGTTCCTCTCCTAACTATACAAACAGTCCATCCTCCATTCCCCTGGTTTCACCTCTTTAATGTGGCGTGAAACGTTAGAACTGATTGCCCACGCCAACCCTCTGAAAGAAAAAGCTCATAAAAGTCATACAGTAAGCCAAACAGAGAACTCTTCCCCCGACTCAATCAGCTCATGCGACGGTCCCAGTGTGCATAACTTAACGACATCATTAACGCGATAATGGCGGTTGTTTTATGGTAATTATCCGTGGTGTGTTATTGAAAGGCTCATTGTTCTGATGATGGCGAGCTCATAAATAAAAGAGCAATAAGAGTTTATGAAGAGCTCTCTGTGACCACTAAAGTGTTACTGATGATGGAGCCGTGGAGACTGCCAAGTCTGTGCACAACACAGAGCTGGCCCTCTGTGCTGTGACAGTCTGTGCGTGTATGTGTGTGTGTGTGTGTGTGTGTGTGTGTGTGTGTGTGTGTGTGTGTGTGTGTGTGTGTGTGTGTGTGTGTGTGTGTGTGTGTGTGTGTGTGTGTGTGTGTGTGTGTGTGACACCCCCGTCTCACTTCCAAACTCTATCTAGTCCTGAGAAAAAAGAGGATGTAAACACACTGCTCTTTTTGAACGCTCACACGCTGCAGAGAGACGTTCAGAGTTATCTCAGGTGAAGAGTGTGTCGGTGTTCAGAGTGAGAAATGACGGAGGCTCACAGATGGAGCTGTCCTGGTGCTACGATTAATCATCAGTAGATTGGCAGCTGTAGTAGAAAATATATGACCCTCAAAGTTTGAGTTGAAGCATCTATGATTTCAAAGAGTCTTATATAACGTGAAAGTAAATGTTCACAGCAAACACTAAACCTAATTTAGAGCGTTTCTCTGTAAGGGCATGCTGACTCACTCCTGCCTTTCCCTTCACACAACTGCTGCTAGCTTTAAAATTGTGTATGTTAAGTTGATGTATGAGACTGATGAAAGCATTCACTTCAATATGCCAATGACTGATTATCTTCCACATGATGTCAAAGTTAGCAGTGAGCATTCTCATGCAATCAAGTTGCAACCTCCAGTCCAGAGAAATTAAGCCTAAAAAGTGCAGTTCCTGGAGTGTCCACTTGGAGCTGGCTGCAGAGGCCTCTGATACCACATACACACCTGCTCTAAAGAGGCCGATCTTTACAGCCTGCATGGTTCTAGAAAGGCTTCAGGCGCTGCAGGAAGATGAACAAAGTGTTTCATAATTTTGTTTCTTTAATGTTTTAAAATGATTTAAATGTTATTTCATTATTTTGTTTATTTTAACTACTTGTGTTTAATCTTTCATATTTTAATGATTTTATTGTATCTTCATTTTTTATCCTTACCCGTTTTTATTTATTTATTTATTCAAAGTATGTATATTATCATTGTTATTTTGATGATTTCACTTATTTTTAATAACGTATATTTTATTCTTATCGGTGTGCATTAGTCTACTTCAAAATCCATTCTTGTTTTTTAATATCCAGTAATTTTTGACCTTATTGTACTTCTGCTTCTTTCTTGTTTTCAGTCACTGTGAAGCACTTTTAATTGCATTTGACTTGTATGAAAGGTGCTCTAGAAATAAAGCTTGATTGATTGATTGATTCAATGAGGAGAACTGATTGTAGAGTTTGTTAAATGAGCTTAATGAGGTGTTAGAGCTGACCTGTCTGCAGAGGCTGAAAGTCCAGCTTCTTTTCTGGTTTCTCAACAAAGGGCTGAGCTGACCGATGCCCCCTGGGGGGTAAGTAATACACTTACTATTGACAATAACCTCATAAAACCACACTTAAAAAGAACTGAACTGTTCCTTTAAATCCTTTCTTTCTGCTTTTGTTTTTGTCTTAACAATCAAGTTTGAAAGCTAAAAAAAAATTAAGTAAAGACAGACTTTTTTTTATCTTGCATTTAACTCGAGTAATTTCTTTCCAGCTCTGGACTGCATTGGTACAATAAATAACATTATTACTGTTATTGCCATTGTTTTAAAATGTTTTTATTTTATTTTTTCATCAATCTTATTTTACATTATTTTCTGTTATTTCATTTTCTGTTATTTATTTAATCAATTTATCGTAATTCTTTTATTTCATTTTTCTGGTATTTATCTGATTGATTTTATTTTAATTATTTTATTTCATTTTCACGTATTTCATATAACTTTCCTCTATCTTTTTTTAGTCTTATTATTTGACCTACTGCTGAAGCTCTTGCTTGAATGTATAAAAGTAGCTATATAAATAAAGAGAAGTTAAGGTGAGAATTCCCAACATTTGCCATCACGTTTCTTTTTCATCACATGCTGAGAAAGTTTCCAGAGAAATTATTTAAGTATCACAGACCCCACCTTTCACCTGTCCCCTGTCCCCTGTCCCCTGTCCCCTGGTCTTGTGCTGCAGATTGAGATCATAAAACCTCCAGTAGTTCTTCTTTTGAAGCTTCAGCAGTTTAATAGTTTATCTGTGACTTTATAAAACAGACCAGCTGTGACGGCTCAGCTTCACTTACATCATCAAACCCTGACAAACACACAGTTGCTTTATTAGACTACAACAAACAAGCACTGAGTGTATCTCTCTCTCACAACCACACACACACATCTGTCATTTCATTACGGCAGCAGCTAAACAGGTAATAAACCTGCCTGTGGTCAGGTGTGTGTGTGCCTGCAGCAGGTAGTCTCTGTATTCTTTCTGTGCACACACACACACACACACAGCATTTTCAGCCTTGTTAAAGTGTGTTCAGGCTGAAACGAGGGCGTCCTTTGCCCCTGATCCTGAGAAACAGCCTGCTTCTCTGATGAAGCCAGGAAAGTTTGGCTTGGCTCTGACACGCTGCAAGCTTTTCTTTAACCACAATCCCCAGATCTCCGTTTAATTGAGGGAAACATTTCTGCTTGTATAATTTAAGAGAGCGGAAAGAAGCAGACAGGGAGGACTAAACGCAGAAATGAAGCATTCTGTAGCAGCTAATGACTACATGTGCAGGTTGTCATAACTGTGAGCTGCTGACAGAGCTGTTTCCTTGCTCTTAAAGTACGACTGTGACAAGTCCTTCTATTAAAGAGCAATTAACATTTCACATTTCCAAACCCTGCCTCCCCTTCTTTCAGCTCTCACATATTTATCCTCTTGTTCTTTGTTTTCAGCTCCACAGAGAGTAGAAGAGCACAAACAGCTGACACCAGGTTAAAACAGAAACTATTGCTGACTAATAAAAGAAATTAATCCTCTTAATCTACATATTTCTTGTAATTCTAACTCATTCTTCATATTAGTTACTGTGCTCTGTTTGTACCTTTAACATATATTATTCTATCTTTGTGGTGTTAACAGTTCTTAGTGTGCACACATGTAAAGGCTTTCCTCTCTGAAACAACTCTGATTTTAAAACACAATAGCTCTAAAAGCATTGGACACAAAACTTCAGGTTGCTTCTTTGAACTTCTCTAAATGCTGAACGCAGCGTGTGTTCATTTGTCTGGAAGTGAATCGAAAGTTTGTTGAAATAAAGTTCAAACTAAACCTCAGTGAAGCAGACTGCTCTCCATCACAGCTCAAACCTGTGACAACAGAGGAACTTTATTAACCCATCCACTGCAGAGCTAAAGCTCAGAGCTGCTTTGGTGATGTAGTATGACCTCTGATTGGTTGTATTTGGAGCTTCTATTACAAAAACGACTTAAAACTGTGTTTATCAGACACTCCCTCGTGCATCTGTTTCAGAGGAACCAAAACACAGTTTAATATTTGGATGGGAATGCTTTGGACATCGATCAATCAATCAATCAATCTTTATCTGTAAAGCGCCAAATCACAACAAACGTTATCTCAAGACGCTTTTACAAACATAACAGGTCTAGCCCACTCTATGTTAAATTATTAACAAAGACCCAACATCAAGACAGGATACGATCTAATCTTATTTTATCTTAATCCAACATGACCATTGCACCTTGCAGTATTTAGCTAGTTACAGTGGCAAAGAAAACCTTCCTTTAACAGGCAGAAACATCAAGCAGAACCAGACTCATGTTAGACAGCCATCTGACTCGAGTAGTAGTAGTAGTATAAGTATTAGTAGTAGCTGTTGCTGCTGGAGTCCAGCATGTCCGTATCAGCTGGAGTCTGGAACGTCCACAGCAGGAGGATGCCTATGACAGCTCAGAGAAACCTACGAGACAATGGAGCTCAGGGATCGTCTGAGCAGGATATCAGCAGGTTACTCACTAACATTCATGCACGACTGTCCAGGAAACCATCCTGCAGGTGCAGTATAAGATAGAACTAGTGTCAAGGCAAACCAACCCGAGAGATTCAGTTCATGTCTAGTGCTTTTTGAGGCTTGGATGCCTCTGCATACGTTTGTCTGTCAGCTTGAAGGAAGTGGTACAGCATGGTCTAACCCCTCGTGGTATCTCTCTTCTCCGGCCTCGACCCGGTCTACTTGTGATCCGTCAGCACCCATCCTTGACTCCGACTCTACTTCGGAGAGGGATCCTCAGCGACAATATTCTCTTCTCCTGAAACTCTCACATCGGCTTCTCCTCTCTTGGCGCCTGTTCTACCTCCCTCGTCAACTCTTTCACCTCCAAATTTACACTGGTGTTGACAAGGTAAGCCCAGCCCTCAGCCTGACAGCCATAGAGGTCATCCAATAGGGAGACAGAGTGCAGTGACATTAGGTAGTGTAAGACATATGCTAGGCTAAGATCCCGGTATGTTTGAGGATATCAAACAAGGAGCTTTTTCTACTATCTTCCCACATCCTCTTGAGGTGTGAGGTCTGCTCGGAAGAGGATCAGGGCCACGCCGAGTTGAAGTCGTAAATTTTAAACACGTTCAGTATTTACGATCAGAAATCCTGCTGGGTGGGCAGAACACCAAGGACGGCAGAGCACACACTGAACGACAGCCAATCAGGAGGCAAGCTAATGAAAGAAGGAAGCACAGCAGACAGAAGCATGGTGACAAGAGTGAGCGAGAAGTGCAAAGTCAGATTCACCAACAACCCTCCTGTTTCTACAGGGTGTCTGTAAACAAACCACAATCACACTGACGAGGAGAGGAGCGGGACAGAAATGCTACCCCAGAGAGATAAGTCTCTAACAATGGCTTCGATAGTCGGCCATGTTTGTTTCCTCTGCAGTCACGTTTGACTGTGACAGATATTGCAAGATGTCCAGTTTAGAGAGAGTGGACTCTGGTTGTTGCTGCTGTGTTGGCTACCTTGTTGCACATCATGCACTATAAATTTTAACTCAGTCATTATTTCTCATCATGTGTGGGCTCTGTTTTATTTTCAACATCAGTTCAGATTTAAAATCCTTGAGTGTGTGCAAGCTTCAAGCATCACAAAACCCTGTTCATGCAGCCCCGCATCACATCAAGCCTCATCATTGTGGATCAAGTTTCTCTTTCTTAAAAACTTAGAATCTAACTTTTATAACTCAGAGAACAAGAAACCCTTAAGATTGATTCAGCAGGTTCATGGTCCCCCAACGACAAAAACAACCGTGTAGAGTCCATTCTCCGATTTATTCTGAGGAGCTGCAAATCCAAACAAAACCATGAGTACCTTCATAGGCACATCTCTCTGTTGAGCCTCTGTGTGTGTGCAGTGTAGGGTCCTAAAGTCAGATGATCCTTTTGGAGAGAAGCTTCGAGCAAGGCCGTGAAATTGGGATAAAGATAAAAAGGAAGAAAGAGCGAGAGAGAAAGTTAGAGAGGAGAGGAGAAGAATCGGCTGTGAACTCTCTGCCAAATATTGTTTCCTGTGGGTATACTTCACAGCTTAGTCCAAAGAAATCCCCAAGGACTCTCTCTCTCTCCCTCTCTCTCTTTCTCCATCTATCCTTCTCTCTCTCTGCACTCCAGCTGTGTGCAGTTGTGGACCCATGTCCGTCCTTGCAGGAGAATGTTTGAGGAAACTGGAAACGTCCTCCAGATGGCCGGGCACTCGGCCGTGGTGTGAGAACGAGCCCACTCCCACACAGACACACGGACACATGCCAGAGAAGCTGTGGCACACATGGACACAGCATATAGTGGATATATACTGCAGGAGGGGGGCACACACACACATACACATGCACACACACTAACTGAATGACATGGTTCTCTCTGCAGGCTCACACAGTTGTCTCATTTTCCAGTTCATTTCAGGTCCGATCAGATATACAGCTCAGTTATTGGACAATGTGCTGACTTACATTTCCTGCATGTTGTTGTCACTGCTGCTGACCCCAAACTGTAAAATGAATCTGTATAATCCTGTTTGTGGGAAAATTCATCGGTTTACTGAATATCAGCAGTGAGGTTAGAGGTGTGTCTGTGTTTAAAACATCGTCAGACTGGTGTGAGTCAAACAATGATCTCTGAAGTCTGCCTCCTTGTGTCTTGAAACCCAATGTGTTCCCAGCACATCCTGTTCCTTAATGCCAGTAGCAACACGTCTCTGAAGACTACAAGAAATTAACCTAAGAGAGAAAAAAACGACCACATGGGAGTCTTTTACTTCTTTGCAGTCCTGAAGACAACATAGCTCTGTCCATTGCTGAGAACCCCGAGCTGTACGATGGTTTCTGTATCATAGAGACCATGTCTGAAAAGATTAAAGTCAGCCTCAAGCAAACTTCACACCTAAGCAAACTGGAGAGTTTGGGTAAGTTGTGTAAGAGCCAAGCGGCAACCTCCAGTCTCCAAATATGCAGCCCATGCAGAAGTGTTAAAGACCGCAATTCATCGAGAATCCGCTTGAGGCTGGCTGCAGAAACACCAGAAACCACATACACACCAATTCAAACAAGACAATCTTTGCAGCAGAAATAAACATGTTTACAGCCCGGTTCAAAAAGACATCACGGATACTACGTCCATTATTTATACAGTCTATGGATACAACTCGAGGTCTTTCTTCCTCCTCTCTGAATACATGCACCACGTTTTGTGTCCTCCTCTGAAACAGTGAAAACATCCACACAGGTGACGCCATCTTTACTCTCCTCAGCTTGTTATAGCTGAGCTTTTTCTTCTTCTCTGGATGAAATAGCTGCTCACATATTGCCAACTACTGTGTGGGAATGTGCAGACTTGTTGATAAGTAAATTAATGTTTTTATCATTAAGTATTGTATCATCGGCATACAAATGATACACAAGAAAGTTTATCTGGCAGATATAAATTGGGCTTCCCTTTTAACAGCCATATTAACAGGGTGAATGCATGCAGCCCTCTGGTTGCACAGGCCTGCTGTGCACTCTGGGCTTTATAAAACACAGTAATAAACTTTATGACAGCCACTGGTTACTACTTTGATTAATTTCACCTGTTCTCTCTTCTCTTCTCTTGTGAGACTACAGGGGGAAAGTGATGGTCTGTATTTAATCTATCTTCTGCTGTGATTCATGATCTGGACTCTCACAGGAAGCAAAGGTGGAAAAGTAAGAAGTCCTTTTTTAATAACGTGAGCAAAGTGACAAGATGTGAAACAAGCTGATACAGAGATAGTTATTGTACGAAGAGGAGTGAGGGGGATCGGGATGGGAGCATGCCTCTGCACAAACACAGAGAATAATCCATCACTGGAGCAGCTCATCGATTCCTGCTCTCTGTTTTTCTCCTACAGATCTCTACGCTTCTCTCTGTTCCCTTTATTCATGTTCACTTCTTTACACATCCTTTACATCCCTGTATACTGGATCTGTATCAGACCAGAGGAGACACTCTGCCTGACAGCTCAAGGAGCAAACAACTCTCTCTGGGGTGCCGTCTCCCTCTCTCTCTCTCTCTCTCTCTATACATGGAGGAGAGAGAAGGAGATATAAGGCAGTGGAGCATGGTGTAAGACGATGCTCTCGCTTCAGTTAAGTATTTACAGCAGCCCTGACCATCTGGATGGAAGGAGAAACAGAGCAAAGAGAGAGAGAGATGGAAAGTGGATGATGAGAAAGAAGGAGAGGGTGAGGTTAAGGGTTAGAGGAGAGGAGAGGAATGAAACATGCTGTTCTGATTAAGCCTTAAAGTGGATGTTTCTACTTTGTGCTTCTCTTCATGGGGTTAGTTTTGGGGAACTTGATCTGGACCCCGGGGAAGGCTAATCATTAACACGTTTAATAGTGGGATAAGAGTGTGTGAGTGTGTGTGTGTGAGTGTGTGTGTGAGTGAGTGTGTGTGTGTGTGTGCACACTCACGTCCCTGAAAGATTAGGGGGAATCAGAATATGAGCTGTAGATGTGGAGCCTGCCTGCAGCCAGTGAGCCTCAAACAGACTGATTCAAACGGTGAAACACAGACAGAGTGATGAGGGAGTGTTTTTATTTTCCTTCACCACCTTCTTGTTCTTGTTCTTGTTCTTGTTCTTGTTCTTCTTCTTCTTCTTCTTCTTCTTCTTCTTCTTCTTCTTCTTTTAATATTTTGGTCTGAATGAGTCAAATGGAGACAAAGTGTTGGAACTGCTGGAGGAAACCGTTTTAGCCCAGAGCCAGGGCTTTGGCTGCAGAGGCTGTAATGTCATTTAACGACAGATCAAAGTATGTGTGAATGAATAAAACTCAGTGTGTAGTCTCTCTGACGTCAACCTTCAGACTCTTTGGAGGAGTAATGAAGCCAAAGATGTTGGAAATGTTGACTCCAGCTAACATCATGCTCTTTAGAAACAGAGAGATTGGAGCTGAGGTCACAGTCTTCCTGCTGTTTCTTTCATTTCAGCTCTGATGAGGTTTTCTCAGCTTTTAGAGCCTGCCTCGTCTGGAGACTTGAGGAACTGCAGGGTTTTAATGCAACTGGAGGTTGCCGCTCTCACTTACATGCTTAACGTGTTTGCCATTAACAGGCTCATATTGAGATTTTAAATGTCTGTCCTGCAGAGATGGACTTCTTTAAAGACTACTGTTTCTTGTTTTTAACTGAATAATCTATTTTGCATTGCCTCAGAGCTGCAGATAGTTCATTAACAAATGACATAACTTAGCTGTATCATTATTTGAGTATTATTATTATTATTATTATTATTATTATTATTATTATTATTATTATTATTATTATTATCATTATTACTACTATTATTATTAGTAGTAGTAGTAGTAGTAGTAGCAGTATTTGTATCATAATTATTATCATTTAATTAATGTTGTTATTATTATTATCATTATTGTTATTATTATTATTATTATTATTATTATTATCATTATTACTACTATTATTATTATTAGTAGTAGTAGTAGTAGTAGTAGTAGTAGTAGTATTTGTATCATAATGATTATCATTTAATTAATGTTGTTATTATTATTATCATTATTGTTATTATTATTATTATTATTATTATTATTATAATTATTAATCAATCTTATTATTTGATTATTGTTAATTTGTTTTATTATAATAATACATTTATAATTTTCTCTGTTAGGGTTCTTCTCTTTTTTCCTTCAGGTATTCTTTGTCCCTGTCCTCTTCGATTACTGCCCTATGTAAACTGCAATTTGGGGTGGGAAGTGGGAAGTGGGTGGGTGGTTGGGAAGTTGATGATATCGCTGAGGTATAACTTGTGCTATGTTTTTAATATCAAAGATACTGAAAAACAACCAATAAACGATCAAGAAGAAGAAAATTATATAACTTTGTGTTTTCAAAGATTATTTTTGGGTGGGCTTTTGTGACTTTATTTCAGGAAGCTACTTACAAAAATAATAAATAATCTACCTAACATTGTATGGCTGTAAACTGGTTGATGTGGCTGAATCATTTCAACAGTCTACAGAAATCTTGAAAAGCCTCTAAAGGAATATTTGACATTTTTCCTAAGTATAAAAAATCCTCTTTAAATAATGACAGGACCTCCTTCCTGTAATCTCCTTCATGACCCAGTTTCCTGCAGGAATCATCAAAGCATCGACTCCCTGTATCATCACTTATCATCTCCCTGATTGCTCTGTGTCTTCAAGGCACTGATTTTAAGAGAGGCCTTGTGAATAAAGACAGGAAATTTAAATTCAGAGATGTGCAGAGGGGAGAGGATGGACGGAGGAGGAGGAGGGGGGGATGTTATAGGTGATTTTTACTTGCTCTCCTCTCTTCCCGGACAGACCTCATTGATGTTTCCCATAAACAGAAAGTAAAAACACCCAATACACACAATCTTTAAACACATGACAGAGCACACACTCTGCTAGCTTGATTTTCCTGAACTGACTTCTTTCCTGGTTTTCCCCTCACGGCAACATCATTTTGGATTTTGGACTTCATCAAGACACATTTTAGCCAGCTACTGAGCCTGCAGGGTAAGCTACAACTCTGCTAGCATGTCCTGAAACAAAGCATAGATAATCAGAAGCTCATTTATTCTGTGTTTTTACAGATAACAACACCAGGTCTGATTATTCTGGAGTGGTGCAGGCCCCAACGTGTGACACAGCTCACCAGTAAAAGCCTCTTAAATCACGCAAACTGACAGAATCACAGCTGAGCAGCTTCAATCCAGCTCACTGCAGCTCAGTGTGCAGCCCCTCATGGTGCTACAAATTTACAGAAGCATAAGAGCTCCCTGAAAGTGAAGCCAAACCGTTTAGAGCTCCCCGTACTGACTGGCTGCAGTCAAGGTCATAAACCCAGCCTCTTCTTAGCGGGTCGTACAGGACAATAAAAATATGCATCAAATACATTTTCCTTTATCCCACAATCTGTCAGATGAGTCTAGTTAAGTCTTTTCATGTTGACGTGAAGAGGAGGATGTGTGACGTCATGATTGACAGGTGTGTTAACCAATGAGGCCCCTGCAGCGCTCTGTGCACCGGATTATCAGAGTAGAGGGGGAAGCGTAACAAACACTAACACAAGAGTCATTGAACTTTCCATACCCGTCAAACCCACAAAAGAATCTGGACTGGACCCACCTGAGGACTGGACCCACCTGAGGGATCTCATCTATAAGTTAAATGCTCTGATTAGCATAAAGGGTGTGGCGTCAGTCCTGCAGCTTCAGCAGCCACAATTTCTGCACATGCCGTGGCTGCATCAGTAATTAGGCTTCATCTCTTCTCAGTAAACACTGTTGTTAAATAATGAGACATCTTTTGAACATCACAGCACCATGCTGCTGATTCTGCAAAGCTCTGTTTACAGAGATCGAAATGAAAGAAGTGAGCAGACCTTTGACCATCAGCGTGCAGGTCTTCATCAGAGATACACTTGTTGACCTGAAGTCGTCAGCCGATGCTCTGAGCCTGCTTTATGAACTCTCTCAGTTCTCTTTGTGGAAGTGTGCAGTGGTTGATCTTCTGTGCGTAGAGGAGCCGGCCTGTCAGACGATCTCTTCATCCATTATGGAGCAGTGAAGACCCCCCCCCCCACCCTCCGGCACGATGGCTACCAGCCCCCTTCGCCTCTTCAAAAGCTGTGCGAAGATGGCATGAATTATAAATACCCCCTCCCCTGACTCCCACACCCACACCCTGTTTATGAGCGAGAGCTGGAGGAGAGCGTGGCTCTGATATCTGCATGCTGCTCAGGGTTACAACACTTTACAGTAAAACATGAGGGTACAAGAAACAATACGGCACACGTGCTTTAAAGAGCCTCCATCACTGGATTCAGCTCTGAAAACATTTAAAAGTCAGATCTCTTAAATCTAAAACACCCCCCTCAGTTCCTCCTCATCCTCACCATCGCACCTGCCTGCTCCCCGTCCACAGCTCTACAGTGTGCACGCTCCAGATATCTGAAACACCAGAGTCTACATCTGCTGCTCTCAGCTGCAGGATCAGGAAGGTTTACGGAGCGTGTGGAGGCTCGACTCGGAGCAACAGAGTCTTAAGAAGAGTGTCTGTCAGCCGGGAGTCCTCACAATGTTTGGTAAAGCTGTGGTAAATCCTCCCTCCTTTGCCTAATCTACAAACACCTCTCTGTTTACTCTGATCCTGGATCAGTTTGATCTGCTGCAGACTGAAGAAGGGTTCACGAGGTGAGAGGAGACCACATGGGATGAGACTCAAATCTTATTAACGTCTCAGAGAGCCTTACACTTTCTTTACTGTCTGCTGTTATGAGACACTTTGATGCATTTATTTATTTTTGTGCAATTAAAGAAAAATACACATGGAAAAAAACTCAGAGAGAAGATCAGGAGAGCAGAGTTGTTTCCTTGTAAAGTAAATACTGAAGTGATGAAGCTCTGCAGAAAGTCAGTGATCACTTCAGTAACGGGACAAATCCAAGGGAGGAAGGGGCCGCTGTATTTCAACCTGGACACTAACTTAAACTCTCTCATGAGACTGATCCTCTGTAGGAAAGTTTCAGCACCATGCACGATTAAAAAAAAAAACACACAGCAGGACGTCAGAGGTGTAAACGTCTAGTGCATCTCTGTCACATCAAGAGTTTGGAACCTCGGCCTTCTGTGAAACAACCCAGCCGAAGAGAAACACAATGACATAACGGCATCACTACCTGATCTTAACACTAAAGAGGAACCTTACGCAGGTAAATCTGATCATCTCCCTGCAGGTGAATCTCATCTCTTTATGTACAGCATGCATAAAGTGCAGGGAAAGCTTCAGGTGGCCCTGAAGACGTAACGCACTTCCTCCCCAGTCTCTCTTTGTAAAGAAATCTGTTCTCACCACACACAGAGAGAGAGAGAGAGACAGAGAGAGAGGGATGTTTGGAGCTCTTTTATAGACGGGGAACCTGGTCTGGTTGAAACAGACTGAGATCAGCAGGAGAAGCAACACTGACGCCAAAACACAAACAGACACAGCACTGAGAAACATGGAAAAACACGTGGTCAGAGTCACGCTCAGAAGGTGAACTCCAGGGTGCACAGAGGGTTTCCTTTTAAACATACAACACACGGGACAGTCTGCACAAAGATATACAGATGCTTCTACGGTGCAAAGGCTCATTGTCTATGGATGATATACTGTATGAAGCTTATAAAACACACGTGTTTTATTGCACTTATAAGACTTAATGATCTGGAGAGTGTTTTAGGAGCTGCAGGTAACCGGATAACTGACATGAGATCTACAGGTGGGCAGATATGAGTCGCTAAAACTCGTCTAAATCAGCTCTTGGAGGAGTTTTAGAGCTAAAACATCAGAGTGTAAAGATTCCTCTGCTCCCCTCAGGACACAGACCCTGTCGTTCAGGTAGAATCCACTAACAGCCACAGATTGTGTGCTCTGCCTGTTGACAGCAGACAACGCTCTGTGGACCTGCATCACTTTATTACCTCAGCCTCCCTAAACCAAACTTTATCCTCTCTCTGCTGTTAACTTTCCCCTGTGTGAAGCCTCGACATCTTGATCTACGCCACCTGACAGGCTGAGACGGCGAGCCCATTCATCTTCCCTGTTTGATCCTGCAGCCCTGGGACTTCAAAGCCTGGAGGCCAGAGGACGCTGTGTGTCCACGCTGACAGCTACACGGCTCCGAGGAACACCCCACACATAAAGCCAACCAAGACCTGCACAGGGGAGACACAAGGGTCCTGCTGCAAACATGCAAATTCATGCTAATCTCTGCTTTTTAGACAATGACGCCAAACGGCAGCCGGCCAAGGTAGGCTCAGTTTGGAACGACTCAACCACTAGCAGTGTTTTTTTAAAGAGGGCTGTCCAGTCATGAATGTGCAGTATTATTCATACGCTGCAACAATTATAACATCAACAAGAGAGGGAGAAAAATATGTACATTATTCATATCTGTCCTCCAGGGAGACAGGCAGTCAGAGCTAATGAGAGGCTGAAGCTTTGAAGTCATGGAGCACTCGCCGAGGTGAATGGCATGAATTAAGTACCACCATCAGACACGTTTTGCCGGGTGTGAATGCCTGCTAGACGGATAATTTGAGCCGACATTCTGCTCCCTGTCTTCTCTATTTTCTAAGTTTTTATTAGCAAATAGGAATATAATTAAATTTCCTTGCCCTTATCGAGGAGAAGGACACGCTCAGCTACATGCAGCACCCCGGGAGGTGTAAGGAAGAGGAAATTAATATTCCATGAGAATAGAAGAACAAGCTGGAGATAAACTTGTTGTGGTGTGGAGCAGAGAGGATGCTCTTCCTTCAGAGAGGGGTGTGAAGTGTTTGGCAGAGACGGCCCGCTAGATAGATGGAGCCAGCCAGACCTGACCCTGTCCCTCCACCGTCCTGCCCTGTGCCACGCTGATATGCTATCTGCCCGGACAGATGCCCGCTCTGGCCTCACAGCGCCGCTCTCCGGTCCCCTACTTCAGCCATAAAGCTGCCTGCTGATGTTTTGACCGCCCGAGCACTCAGGATCGCTCCCGTCTCCTTGAAGAGGCTCAGCGGAGAGATAACCGAACATGTGCTGACCTATCTGATGGAAGGTCAGCGAGCGTCTGAGGCCAGACATGACGGGAAGACATGCAGCACGAGTGAACAAGGTGTAAACGGGGGGCTTACCTCCACAGCGAGCTCTCCAGCACCTTGGTGGAGTCAGCGTGGTAGTACTTGGTCAGGATGAGGATGACCTGCAAGGCAAAGAGGAGAGGGAGGACATTAGACCGAGAGGAACAGCAGAGGAAAAGACGTGGACAGGAAAGAAGTCTCTACGATTGCAAAGGAGGAGCATGATTATGGTTAGTTCAGTAACAAACAAACAACAGAGCTCTAATTCTAACAAATTAGTTAGATGGAGTAACAGCGAGTGCCTTTAAAAGGACTTTATTGTCGCAGTTATTAGCCTCATCCTGGTTTTGATCAGATTGGGGATATGGTGTTCACATGCTTCAAAACACACTCAGTGTTCACTCAGAGGGTCGACATTCTGACCTGCAGCTACCCTCAGCTCCAAAACTCCGACTGAATAACTGTTTTACTCTTATCAACCTGGTTTCAGAAGCAACACACAGCAGATATACAAAATTAGCATTGGGCCAACGTGCTCTGCTAACGAAGCTCAGATGATGTGAATTACGTTTATAATGTTGGCTAAATTATTTTTAAATGTGTTAAAAATTGAGCTCAATCTAGCCTGCTATTAGCATTCGCCCCCAGCTGACCAAGAGTTAATAAATTAGTTTCAAAACAAAACTTAAAAACTTAACTTGAGTTTTTCTGCTGGCTCACTTTAGCTTATTATTCTCTTAAATTTACTAACCCAAAATAACCTAATAACTCTAATGGATTCTATGCTAGCTGTGTAAATGACCATTACTCATGTTAATGACTTATTAAATGTTGTGCAGCATAGTCAAGTGTTTACATCTTGCTCCAGAGTCCACAGGTGGCAAATTAAAAACTAAAACACAGATTTAAAGCGAGGGTTGGTAGTCACAGAAATCTAGCATGAATTTGAATGTAGCATTTCCTTAGGACTCCGTCTAACCCCTCCCCCCCCTCCCCTCCGAGTTCCTCCAAAACGACGCCCCCTAGTGTTTTTCACTACGTCAACTCATGTCTCACTCAGCGGTAAGAAAGCACTAAAACATTATCATAGTGAAAGTTAGAAACACAAACAAACATGAAATGTACACGCAGGAGGCGGGCAGAACGACAGGACGAGATTTGATTGGTTTCATAATTTGGCTCCTGATGGCAGGGATTGGTTGGTGTTTTCCCAGGTTTACTCTGGCTGCAGATAGCTGCTTTTTTTCACTCTTTTTTAAGAACACATTATGTATTGATTGACATCAGGACATAAAGATCATTTTAACCAGTATAATACAAAGTGTATCTAAATCTGACTACCAACACCAGCTTTAAGCAGCAACACATTAATGCTAACTGAAAGCGAGTGAAGTTAGCTCTTACGTTTGACTAACTAGCTTATTTGTTTTGTATGCAAACTCAGTAAGACAATTTCAAAGACATTCAAATTGATAGAAGCAAAACTCACGTTACTCTTACAGGCTTTTAGCTGGATACTAGCTATTTCTAACATGCTAACGTGTGCTAATTACTGATTCAATGTCATAAATTTTACATTAAAGAAGTATCTCACAGTGATGTTGAGCTAAAGTGGAACAAATAATGTCTCCTGACTTAATATCAACGTTTTTTTTACACATTGGAATTCTTTTCAAACTGTTAAAAAAGTATGTTTTCCAAATAAGCATCAAATTTAAAGAGGCAAACACAACAGATACAGAGTTAGCATCAGGATTTAAAGATGCCATTGGATCATTCAGGTTAATATAAAAGATAATTTCCTACATTTCTAAAAACTCTTTATTTTCTTTCAGAGGAACAAGATTTATAAGCGCTCTTCTAATTAATCCTTATATTTCCCATCATCAGTGACGGGTTAGCATGGCTCTTACCATGAAACCGTTCTCTCCTCTGTGTCATGTCTTAAAGGAAGGACTTGCTTGTCTTCAAATCTTTATGCTGAGAGTGTTTGAGCTCAGAGAAACTATTACTCTGAACAAATAGGCGTCCTGTTTGCCACTCAGGTTTTTAAGGACGCTCTCACAAAGCTCTCCTCCCTGTGTGCAAGATAAATTATACATTTAGCTAAAGCACATTTCTCTTTGGGCAGTGTGGTTATGAAACCTTTATTTATTTTTTGTTTTTGAGCTGGGGGGGCAGACTCAATTTGATTTCTGTTTGTCACAAAGATCCAATAAATGAAAGCGAGGATTCTCCTTCAGACGACCAAGACGTCTGGGTCTGCAGCTCACATCCTCGGTGTGAGCGCTGGATCACAGCCTCTTGTCTCTCATATTTCTGAGGACTCCTGCTCCTGACAGCTCGGCCTGCCGGGATTTGCGTTGCCATGGTAAGAGTGCCAGCGGGTCAGGCAGCACAGTGGGGCCTGAGGGTGTGACTGACAGGCCGCCTCACAGCTCTAGGTAGTGGAGCGAGAGAAAAGGCCCAGCCTGCCTTCAGGCTGAGGGTCCAGCTGCTGACAGCAAACTGCGTTCAAGGTGGCTGCTTCCAGGAGCCGAGATGTAAGATCTTTGAGATGTGAGCATGCCTGATACATCTGTATGCTACATCCTGGTATATTAAATCTCTGTCTCATAGTACATACTGTATCTGGGCTCTACATAATAATACAATTATCCTAATATATCACCACAGACTCTGGATGAGCTGCAACATGACATTTAGGGTGAATGTGATCAATAAAGAATCTTTGAAGAGCTTCTTTTTGACACTGACAGACTCAGATTATTATCTTAAATGCCTACCATATTTTACAGCCTCTCATACATAAAGCCTCTCAGTCACGTCACGCTCTCCAGAGACACCAGACGTCTTTAAGAAAAGCAGTCATTTTAACGTGCAGCACACACACATCCCTCATCTATCCCTGCCTCCAGTACTGTTTGTTTGTGATGTTGCTATTGTGCAATCCCTTTAAAAAACCAACAAACAACATAAAACAAAAAAATGAGTTGAGGCAGATGAACAACTCTTGCAGACTGTTTCTGTCACTGGAGTTTGGTGGCTTTGTAAAGAGTAAAGGTTATTCTGAATGTGAAACAGATGCATATTAAGGTGTGTCTCATTGAATATCCTTTCATTAATTAACTTGATGTCACACCGGGAAAAACAGAGGAGGACCCATGTGCAAGATTTAGTTCTAAAACAACAAAAAGTACAAACAAAACTTACTGAAATGTCCCATAAACTAAATCCACAAAATCCAAAAGAAAACCAATGAAGACGAGGAAGACGTTCAATTATCCAACACAGGCCAGAAACTACATAAACAGAGTAATCACACAGGTGAAACTAATCAGGGTAATCAAAAAAGGAGGGAAACACACAAGGACAGGAAGTAAGACTAAACAGGAAACACAAGGATTCAGAACTACAAAGTAAAACAGTAAACACAAGACTAGACTAAGAAAACACAACAAGAGACAAGGATTACTAAACACACACAGAGCAAGAACTACAAAATAAAATAGGAAACACAGGTAGCAAGTACCACAAAATAAAACAGGAAATACAAAGAAAGAGCTACAAAATAAAACAGGAAACACTGGGGGCAACAACTACAAAATAAAACAGGAAACACAAGAGCAAGACATGTATCACTAATAACATGAGGAAGACAAAGGATAACACACAGGCAGGAAACAAGGCATGAGAAACTAGGAGATATCCAAAACTAAAGATCAACTCATGACACTTAAAGCCTTTAATAAGAGATGAGCACTTTAAGTAAACTAAATGCTTGGTGCATGTGGTTTAAAGGTTCACTCTGCAGCCATCACACCCCGTCTCATGGCTGCTGGATGAGGGAAGTAAACTTTTGGTACTTGTTGTGTTTCAGATTTAAAATCACCAGAATGACTTTATGTTGACTTGATGTTTAAACCAAGCACCGCCTGAATCATCACGTCCTCTCTGGTCATTTCAGTTTGAGGCTCTTATCTAAACACCATGCTGGCCTGAGTTTGAAGATTATACAGCATGTGAGGCCCCGGAGAGAATAAAGACAGCGAACACGTTCAGGAGGT
This sequence comes from Notolabrus celidotus, assembly GCF_009762535.1. Lineage (NCBI taxonomy): Eukaryota > Metazoa > Chordata > Actinopteri > Labriformes > Labridae > Notolabrus > Notolabrus celidotus. The sequence continues at coordinate 18,815,188 of NC_048294.1, read as the reverse complement.
AAACATGAGGTCGATGTCTTTATCAGGATGAAAGCTGCTCTGCCTCACTCAGCTGACTTAATAAGAAACCTGGCTGCAAGCCCAAATATGTCCGAGCGTTTAGCCCTGTGAACCTCCCTCTGGTGTAAAGTAGAGTCGTAATACTGCTCTAGTGTCCACACAGCCTTCAGGGTCCACATGCACACACCCTTTGCTTTCTTTACAGGACCTTCTCTCTGCAGCGCCGCTCTGTAGCTAAGTTTATTCCTCACGAAGCTATGCGCTCTCCGTGGAGCAGCACACCTGGGGACACACTGAATGAGTTTGAGAAGTATTGGGCAATTTCCACAACACAGCGCCCGCAATAAAAGCCACTTTGGAATCTCCAGACGCTTTGCTCAAAGCATCCCAAATTCCAAGCTTCAACGCTTTTGGAGCTTTTCTTCAACAGATGTTTAAAAGTCCAGAAAACTGGAGTAGAGGCCGACATGCCGGTGCTGATAAGAGCCTCGAACACAACCTGCTTCCTCCCCTGACTGCCAGATAAACTCTCCTTGCTGATGAAGAACAAGACAGCATCCATCAGAGACCAGCCGTGTGAGGCTCTCTGAGTCATACAGCATGCAAATACCGCTCCCTGATTGGCTGTTGGCCTTCTGTGACTCAACTGGTGTCTCTGGAAACAGGCTGTCCGCCTCTGCACAGCTGTCCTTCTCCTAATGAGACACTGGTGCAAAGCTTGACACCCTCATCATGCCGGCAGAGAGGCAAAGTAACAGCAGCGGTCGCTCCACATGAGGATCAGATCTGCTACACGCTCAGTGTTTGAGCCTCGTGATGAACACAGTCAGCTTTTAGCCGGCGGATGAAAATTTAAGGTGGAAAAAGAGGAAACACCTGACACCTTTATGTCAGGAAGTTGTTCTGGTTTGAAAAAGAGGAGAGCCAATTTACACTTCCAGCCAAATGGTGCAACATTAGCATCAATTTAGAGACGTGTTTGTGTCCACCTGACAGAGCTGATAAATAAACCACCACTGATATCTGTCATGTTTATAAAAACAGACACTCCTAAATCCACAAATCTGCAAGAAACAAGCATGATTCATCCTCTGCAGTAAAGACACAGAGCTAACTTTGTGTTTGTGTCATTTTCTGTATCTCCTAATATCTCTTCTACCACGAGGTTAAGTTAGATTTTTAAAGTATTGGTTTATCCATCATGGTTTGTATTTCAGATCCATTTTTAGATCTTAAACTTCAGACTGCCTCCACGGAGAGAACACAATGATCCTCCAAACTGTCTTCACCACGCTTCAGACCGCAAGGAACCACAGCTCTGAAATATTCACAGACCACAGCTCACACATACTCCTCTGTTCAGAAGTTTGAGTTCAACTTCTATGTTCTATTGTCTGCTACATTTACCCAAACATCCAAACTTCAGAGTGAAATATTCTCGATCAGAAAGTGTCGACAGGTTGAGATTACAGGAAGATGATCCAAACAGTGAATCTGATAATGTCAAGAAAGACAGTGAGAGAAAGAAGCAACCAGGTTTATGAGAGAAGCCCAACAGAAGCCACTTGGCTAATCAGATAAATAAATAAGATTAAATAAGTAAAAGCCCAGAGATGGTCTGCAGCGTTAATGGATGTGTGACGGGCTTTACCTTGGCATGATAAATTAAACACCTACAAAATGTACCTTTGACTCGTCTGCAGCTGGAGGTCAGATCTGTTCCTTTAGGGTTACTAACCATAGACCTTTCTTAAGTCCCTGAGCTCCCTTGTCTTGTAGATTCCTCTGAGTCGCTGTCGTAGACTTCCTGCTGATGTGGACGTTCCAGACTCCAGCTGGTACAGACGTGCTGGACTCCAGCAGCAACAGCTACTACTACTACTACTATTCTCAACACTATCATCTCTCTCTCTCTCTCTCTCTCTCTCTCTGTCTTATTCTCCTCGATCCCTCTTTCCAACCCCAACTCGGTCAAGCTGTCTAACATGAGTCTGGTTCTGCTCGAGGTTTCTGCCTGTTAAAAGGAAGTTTGTCCTTGCCGCTGTAACTAGTTAAATACTGTGAGGTGGTGTTTGACTTTATTGGAGTGAGCTCGTGGAGAAACAGGAGAGGCTCATACACGAGGCAACTCTTAGAAACAAGCCCAAAAATCGCAACAAAAAACTGATTAAATTAGTGATCCACATTACATAAAAAAGAAACTAAAAAACGCTTCCAATAAGCAGACTTGGCGACACTGGAGAAACAAGTCCTTACTCATTTTGAACATCAGAATATGAACGTTTCATGCTAGAAAGAGTCACTTGTTGTAATAACCCTGATTCTTAGTTTCATGCTTTCTTTCCATGCTCTCCATCTGTCCCTCTCTCTGCTGTTGCGTGATTCTATAACGCTCTTGATGCAAATATTCAAGCAGCTGGATTTCTTGCAAAGACCTGCCACATGACACCAAATCAGAGCCTCATGAATCAGAGAAAGACACCAAGACAGGAGTGCTTTCTGCAGCTGCATGGAAATGTGATCATCAAGTATCTGCCAAACCTTAGCTTTATGTCGCACAGACAGCGTTGCCGACTTAGTGACTTTGTCGCTATATTTAGCGAGTATTCAGACCCCTCTAGCGACTGTTTTTCAAAAAAGCGACTAGGGACAAATCTAGCAACTTTTTCTGGTGTTAAATGGAGACTTTTGGAGACTGAAGTGAAAGCATGTATCGTTCTTACTCTTCTCAACCAGCAGTGGATGCTGCTGTGAGTTCCGCCTAGCTGCATTCAGAGCAGGAGGCGTTCACCCCTCAGCATCCAGACTGCAAATGTAACACGCAAGTACGAAGACACCGCTGGCTGATCCTGCCTACTGTCTCCTTTTGGTCCATTTAGATAGTTAATGTAGATTGTATACAATAAACATCTTGAAAATGTTATCGTTGAAAAATTTAATGATTTACTTTTATTTGTTGTAGGCTCCTAAGAGTAATTATAGTCATATTTAGGATGTGTTTGAACCTCTTTTTGTCTCTCCCTCAACGGTACACGTCTCTCCTACAGCATCTGTTATAATTCAAATTATGCAAATTAAGTGATGAGGTAATTTAGTGACTTCTAGCGACTTCTAGGACATCCAATAGCTACTTTCCTCACTGAATAGTTAACAACACTGCGCACAGAGAGTAAACAACTTGACTTAATGCTTCTTCTATTTATTTTTCTATTAGAACAAATTACCCAAGAAAGTTCATTTTACAAAGCGTTGAAAACCTGATTTATTTTTTGATTGAATTGCCTCTGATTTCATTATTTGTGCAGGTAGAATAAACAACCAAACTTTGCAAACCAGAGGTGAACTGTTTGTTTTATGTGAGACTGAATGGGATAACGTTTAGAATGACATGTGCCAGAGTGGAGCAGAAAACCGTCACACTGCACGTTTGAATCAGAGAAAGTAACTCAAATCACCAGAAATGAAAAATGTCTGCACACAGATTTGATAAAAACCTCAGATTATACATTTAAATATTTAGTCTCTACCTGAGTGTGCTTCTTTAAAACTCTGCAGAACAACTCAGTAACATAAAAATATCAGTAAGTATAACAGCACACAGAGCGTGCACTACATGCTGTTAGAGAAGCAGCTCTGCTCTGACATGTAAGCCTCTGTACAGCTAGAGCTCATGGTAAGTCTGAAATAAAGATCTGTAACTGCAGCTCTCAGTGAGTGACGTGTCAAACTGCATCCTCTGTTCCTTCATGAGAGGAGAAGAAGAAGTCTCTCAGGTCCATCCCTCCATCAGCCCTCAGAGATTAAGGTTTGCATCATTCATCCAAACGCCAATGCCGATAAAATATTCTGCCTCTCCATCCCCGCGCGGAGCCGGCCTTCAAGGCCTTAAGTCCTGCTGGATTGAAAAATGATTTTTCTTCTGGGATAAAGTGGACGGGGCGAGGATGTATTCGGCCATAAATCAGTCCTGGCAGGAGGCAGAGGGAGCGTTTATTTGGCAGCGGCGTTCCTCGCCACATTGACTAAACTGCTGAACAGCACAGAGGCCAGGTTCCTACGCCGCCTCTGGTGTACAGTATCTGTGTGTTAAAGCTACAACTTGGCAGCTTCTAGCATCAGCTCATTGGACAGAAGGGTAAAACTGGCACGGCCAAGAACCCAAGCAGAAAGAAAATCCCTTCTTCTTTCGTGGAGACGGAACGGTATGCCAGTCTGCTGGAATGCAGCACATATACATCTCAGAAACTAGTCACGCTATTGGGGTAAAGGTCTGAGGAATCATTCCATTCATCAGCAAAGACTCTCCTCTGTAGATTCAGATTAATGTTCTATGATCGGCACCAGGAACTAGAAGACAGGGTCTTGGAAGCTGGTAGGAAGTCCCAGTATGCTGAAAAAGTCTGTACACATAATTTGTGTCTTAGGAACCTACGAACACACAGTTTTGACGAATGTGAGAATTAAACAAGAAAACACAAAACACTCATGTTTTGTTGGGCATGGTGACACAGAAGATAGACTCGGGTTCCAGCTCTAGTTTTGAAGTTTGTCACATTAAAACTTTGAGTCTGGTGTGAACAGTTTTGTGTGTCTGCTGTTATTAAGGATCAGAGATGTGCTTCTCTTTGTGATTTAAAAACCTCAGACTATCAAACACTTCATCGTGGAGGAGGTGTCTCTCTACTGAGACCTCTGTGTCGCTCATCGACCACATGGCAAGCCTCAGTGGGTTTCTTGTTGGTAAGCTGGTGGACAAAGAGCCGAATGGCTTTATTGGGGGAAAGTCAACATGGCGGTCAGGACCCCTGAGTGACTCCACACTGCAGCTACAAGAGACCCCATTGAGAGAGGAGCTCAGGGCCGAGCCGACCATGAACTCCAGCCTGACAACCGCCGTTTGTCCCCGAGACATTCCCGTCAACCGTGTGTCAATGGAACGCTATCAATCAGCTATTGAGGAGGAGACGGAGGGAGCTGAAGAAGAAAAGGAGCGGAGGGGGAGAAAGACAGACAGACTCCGGGGCTCTGCAGAAGAATGCACTCTTTCATTTTTAAAGTGAAAACAGAGAAATACAAGTACTCCATCCGAGTGTGTGACATCCCCCTCGTCTTCCCTCAGGGTTGCTGCACATTCTCCAGAAACAGACCACACACATCAACCATTCAGCACAGCCTGGAATCTAAAGAGATGCACTCATTTCTGTCTGTTTCCAAAAGAAAAGATGACTTTAATTTATATTCTCATGGACACTGAACACAATGATATTTAGGGAATGACTCTGTGACATTCTGACGCCGACTCTGTCTCTGCTTCAGATACAGTGATGGAGAGTCACTTATTAAAACACAGGAAGCTTTTCATTTACTGTGTTATCTGTAACTTTAATCCATATGCATGAAGTTATTAGGGGGCATAACAATCTTATTTCATACAGCAGAGTCCTGAGTAAAACAGCATGCAGCAGAGGGTCGCACTGATGCTACAGTGAGACAGGCATGAAGCTGCAGCTAGCTCTGGACTGACCTGATCTGGAGTATGTTAAAGATAAGGAGTGAATTCTGTTTGGATTCATTGCCTGTCTAAATATTAAATTCAAAGCTTCATATGTGAAAGTCTGTAAAAAATAAACTAAAAAAACTCTTCGCACTGTGAGATCCCACAACATGTTTCTGAACAATGGTGAACCTTTAAAGACGGGACAAAGGCATTACATCTAACTCTAGTTTCATAGCCTGTATCTGTTCCTCACAAGGACATTTGAGAGCCTCTCCATCCCTCCGCCTGCACATATGCATGCTCTATCAAATAAAGTGCTTCATTCATCCAAATAATTCCCCATTACCCCCAACCTTCCCGCTGCCGTACTAATGGGTCAGGACAGCAGCGACCGCTGAGCGCTCACATCTGGTCGAAGTCGTTTCTGTGTTGGACCTTGACCACGCTCTTTATCGGAGGCCAGCCGGTGACCCGCAGACTCGTTACCATTTTAACAGGAGTTTGCCACCATTCATTAAACCGCTCAGGCAGAGAGGAGGGGGGAGGGCAATAACATGGCTCTCTGCTCCTGCTCTGCCTTCAAGCTCTCTGCTGACCTCACTCACAAGATTCTGTCTACTCTGCAGGAACATCTGCACATCTGGATACCAGACGACCTGCAGCAGGTACAGGAGACGGAACTCTGACTGTGTTTTTATTCAGTATTAGATCAATAAATGATGTGGTTCAATATAAATAACTCAAAATGGACACTGCTTGGAAATGTAAAGCCAGAGCAAGAAGGGAAAAGTTCCACAGTTTTAATGATAATTTATCACTTCACACTTGTTTGATAATAAGAGTTAAAGTGGTATGAACAGCAGTACCCTGGACATCCTGTAGCTATTTCAGCAAAATGCACTGAAGTTTGCAAAAAAAAAGCAACAAATAAAGTCTCCCTTCTTCCTGTGGCTTCAGATTTTATTTGATTTTAGACAAAATAAAGCAAAGACTACTCATGAAACATAGAAGACCTGCAGCTGGTTTGCAAAAATCTCAAACATGGTCGACCCGGGTTACTAAAAATTCCATTTCCTCATCAGCGTCGTCGACTCTGCAGACAAGGACCAACTACCCTGACTTCTTTGGACGAATAAGCAAATGTATTATGAGCTCTGAAAAAGGTATCTGGCTTCAAAATTAACATTATTTATCACTTTATGATTCTGCACTCACTGAAAAGCTCAAGACTTATTGGACAGCCTGGTGATACAATCAAACACATCAAGAAGTATTAAAGTGTCTACTAATTGCGTTTAAAAATCTCTTAAAGGAACCAACAAGACAAACACAGACAGGATGTCAAGTCCATTAATCAAATGGAGGCCTTGCATAGAGCTAGGAGTAACAACTTTTCACCCAAGGCAGCCAAGCCTCCCTTATCGGATGACTTAAGACTGGAAACTGAGGATGTCTCAAAGTGACTCATTCACTTGTGTTAAAACATAAATTTAAATTAGACTAATGGACTTGGTTTGCAGAGTGTGGTTACCACTAGCAGAGCTAGCACCACCAGCCTTCAGGCCTCCTTGCAGATGAACGTTCTCATGCCTGTGCTGGTTTTGCATTGTTCTGGTTCAGTGGTAGTTTATCTGTGCTATGCTGTGTGACACAACAGATTGTATAAACCATGCAGGTGGTCTCAGTGATGTCACTCATTGGTTTTTGAAGTGGAATTTGAAGCCTAGTAACAATGGACGCCATATTGGAAATACTGATTCAACCAAGATTTCAGTCAACGAAACAAGATGCAAGTTGAGGCCTTTAGCTTCCTCGCTAACAGGTATAGTGTTCCCATCTGTCAGTCAAGTCAGCCACGCCCCTAATGATGGAAAACTTGTAAGTTCGTTATCTTCAGAAATAACACGCTATAAAAAATGTCAGCCCCCGTACAGTGTGTGCCAATAGAGAAATTAGCTATTCAGACCTAAACTGTTTTATGAACCAGGCTAAAAAAACATGTTTATTTCTGCTGTTAATATATACTCTTTGAATGGGTGTGTATGTGGTTTCTGTCGCTTTTGGAGCCAGCCTCTAGTGGACACTTGAGGAACAGCTGTTTTTAACACATCTGCATCTGCTTTATATATTAAGACTGGAGGTTTCTATTTGGAGATACCGTTTGTCACCTGTGTTTGTTTACATCCGAGTAGTAGAGCATGGCAGTAGCTACAGCCCCATTAGGACATTTCGAAGCATCACTTTTAGGGCCAGCCCCTAGTGGCCGTTTTAGGAACTACAGTTTCAGACACTTTCTGTTGCCACTTAGTTTAGTTCACCTGTCCTTCAGACATGGTGCTCGTAGCTCAGAGATTATCTTTATAATTTAGCAAGCTAATAACATGCTAGCCACTACCTTCTGTGCTTGAATCAAGCTCAAAAACAAATGCCGGTTAGTTTTTGGTTCAATGTTCAACTTTTGATCTCGAGTCCATCTTTCTCATATCAGTGCCAGAACAGCAAAGAGTGAAACATGATCAACATTCATGACTCAGGAGCACCAGACATAAAGTCAATGAACACCTGAGTTCAGTCTTCATGCCTGACACCTGCATCATTTCATAAACGAGGACCTGATCATCATTATCATCATCATCATAATCATCATAATCATCATCATCGTCGTTGTACTAATATCAGAGTTGCAGATGCGTCTCTGAGATCTCTGCTGCTGAGCTGAGTTATCAGAAGAAAACAGCTGATCTATGTTTGATGTGAATGTCTGTCATTTTCTAAATCTCCTTTCAACTGCATCATTTTCTCTCCTCATTTCCCCACTTTTACCTCTTCACCCATCTTTTGTCATCTTCTCCCCCTCTTTCATGTCTTACAGGCCTTTCGGTGTTTCCATCTCCTCTGTTTGATCTCACAGCTTCTTCTAGTCTCTGCGGTTTTCTTCATCTTTTCCAGCTTCCTCTGGTCTCACATGAATATCTGAGCAATTGCTATAATTGGGCTGTGATCAAATCGGCTGCCTGTTATTTTCCAAGGCAGAGACTGGGAACAAATAAGGACAGCTCTGTGCTCATAAACACACACACGCATCCTCTCTGGATTGTGTTAGATTACGGGGTGTATCCTCAACAACAGGCTATCTTTGGGAACAACATTACATTTATTCCTCTGCCATCATCAACGCACACTTAACCACAGAACGTTTATCCACGCACACACATCGCTGCACGTGGAGTCGACAGCGTGATGCTGCCTGTGGAGACTCCAGCAGATTGACTGATGCTCAATCTGACGGCTAATTGGACCAACAGGGCTGAGGAAGCTGAGTTGCTTAGATGTGTGATAATCCACTGCTGGGAGCCTCTGGGGGGAGAGAAAGAGGTGAGGAGGGAGAAGAAGAAGTGATGAACAGAGATATAGGAGAGTGGGAGACAGGGAGATAAAAAAAAAAAGCGTCAGAACGAGAGAGAGAAAACAAAGAGCTGAAAGACGAGAGGAGGAAAAAGATGACAAAAAGGAGTGGGCAGGAGATGAAGAGGATGAAAACAAGAGAGGAATAAAAGAGAACAGGGAGATTGGGAGTGTGAGGGCAGTAATGGTGACGCTAATCAATGAAGCTGAGGGATTGAGACAAACCCTCCCGCCCTCCAGCCTGTCCATCGATCAGGGCGACTTACCGAGGACGAGGCAATAGGGTTCGACAGCCCACTGGGACCAGAAACCCAACTTAACCCTGCTCTAAGTACTCAGAGCTGCTGTTCAAGACAGAGCCTGATGAGGGTCACAACCCCACCTCAGTGTGTACTGTAATTGTCCGATACGAGAAGAGAAGCTGGAGGCTAAACACGTTTGTCAGGACCCAACAGAATACTGGCGTCCAATCGAGTCTTTAATCTGTTCTCTCTGACCTCAACACGGAGGGAAAGTTTCTCCTTTAAGTTCTGTCTGTAGTGGACTCTGTCAAAGAGAGCTGCTGGATAAAGGTGCTTTTCAACCATAAGTACCAGGAACTTTTACTTCCTGGTACTGCAGGGTTCCTGTGGCCCTTTGTTGTCTGTGTTTCCATCAAGGCCTGAAGTGCCTGGAAGATTATACAAATCAGGCCAGTGACGTATGGAGAAAAAAAAATGATGTCACTACACCGCCAGACCAGTAGAGGGCAGTAAGACAGAGACGAAGGCCATTCAAAGAAGATGACACCATAGAACGAGACAGACAGACCGGCATCATCATGAGCGACACAACTGTTAGCCTGTTAGCATGAAAGAGATCAACTTGAAGGAAAGCTGTTTCAACATGCCTTCAAATCACGATAAGTCGAGTGTATCAACTTAAAGTGATTTTAAAAGCCATGTCAGAGATGGACCGGTGTTTCAGTTTAAAGAGCGACCCTGTTAACTGGAGACTTTCAGCTGAATGTATCCCTCACAAAAGTCTTTCGATTATCTTGAAATATCTGACGAGGATATTTGGACATTTCAATAAAATCTAAACTAGGATGCATTCCCGAGGACTCCTTCTGTGGTTCAACAGCTGTTGTAAACTCCACAACTCTCTTCAGACTGTAACACCAGGAGCTGACAGAGACGCATTCACACTATCAGGCTCAGAGAAGACCAATGTTCAGGAGTTATTAAACCAAGTGAATCACAGGTGTGTGTGTGATGTTATTGTGGACGGAGGGTGAAATAAAAACACGGAGGGTACCAATAAGAAACGTTCAGCATTGCAGGCCCCGCCCCAAAGTTCCTGGGCATAAGGAGCAGGGACTTTTCAGGGGGAAATTATACCCTGGAACTAAATTTAAACCCTGTTTCCTGCTGGCAAAACAAGCACAGTTCCTCAAAATGTTCTTAGTTCTTGGGTGTTGTGGAAAAGCACCTTTGAATAACTATGTAGCTCCATGTGGGTATGTGTCGCAGATTTTTGAAAGATGCTGAGTCCAAACTTGTATCAGAATGCAAACAGTGTGATGGATCTGTTTCTTTTTCCTCTGGAGGAATTATGTTTTCTGTTTTAAATACTTGAGTGTGAGGCTTCAGGGTAAAACCTGGAACTTTCTAGTTAATAGCTTTAGCCATCATGGGTGCAAAGTAATCATTTGGGGCTAACAAAGTCTGACCAACAGCCTCAGGGAAGACACCAGACTCAGACGACTAACACTGATTTGACTCTAGATTGTTGTCATAAACAGATGCTTAATGATTTCTACCTTCTGTATTTATGAGATCCAAAATGTTGGGCATGATAACTGTTGCATAATATCTAAAGATGAGTGATGTTGCTCAGTATGCTCAGAGGTGGCGGCAGCCAACCACATATTCATCAACCCCCTCATGAAACAACCAATCAGAGTAAGACAGCTATTTCCCTTTCATTCACTTGTTTAATCAACATGTATCTCTCTACACAGGAAAAAGATCACCAGTCTGTCTTTAATGCCTTTGTGAAGTTATTTAAGGTTTTAGTGAAAACATTTGAGAGTAAATACTGTAACAACCACACTTCAGTCTCTGTTTCTGCGTCATTGTTGACTTTAAGGAGCCAACAAGAGCATGAAATCAGAAACTCAGCTCAGTAAACATCTCCTAAATAACACTTTATCCCGAGTAATCTATAAAACCCTCAATAAATAACAGCTTTTCAATAACAGCTTGATGATGGAAACCTCAGAGCAAGTTTCCCTGACACAGAGGACTCAACAATCAGAGCGAGAGGGTGAACTGTTCTTTAATCTGAGGAGTGTGTTACCTCCAGATGCTCCTGATGTGCAGAGAGAGACACCTGAACACAGACTGATCATCTGTGATGTCTGTGTTGTTCATGCAGGCTAGAGCACAATGAAAATCTAATGTCTCTGCTCTCTATGAGACGATTAAAGCGCCTAAAAGTGAGAACAAAAAGACGCTGGATGTACGGAGGGGAGGGATAATGGGCTGTTTGCTTTTACCAGATGGACAGATGTTGAATTGTTTCTCTAAAGGCCTCATAAAATCTTTAAAGGTGAGATTATAGAGAAATAAGCATCAAGAGGAGGCAGATAGAGAGAGGCAGAGGTGGGTAAGAGACCACCTGTTTGATCTGAAGACATCTGGAGACCATGAGACCTCGATGTAATATGCTGCTCCAAGTAAAGAGAAGACGACCTCATAAACACGACTTTAAAAAGAGGGTCTGTCTCTTCTTCCTCTCGTTGTACGCTGAGTCCATACGTCCAAGTCCTGACTCCAAACATCCGTCTTCTGCTCACTGCACGCTAACTCTTCACCTCCTCTGTGGCTAACTTTAGCATATGTAGCACTCCGGTGATAACAGATGTTGCTGCTCGCTCAGAAACGGGCCTCGTGCTGCGTTCAAGAACAAAAGATGATCATTCAGCTCGCCGCTGATTCATTCCTTTCACTCTAATTATTTCCAAACTCTGAAAAGAGATAAAAGGAAATGTGCTCTTTTTGATAAAACCCATTTTACTCTGTATTTAATTAATTTATCACACCAGCAATGGATTTTATTCTTCTGTGAACACCAACCAAATGTGGTTAAATTAGCCGGCTCCAATGATTCATGAGACAAACGTTTATTTTGAAGGATTAATGAGTCCCCACTTTTGTTTAAGGATACAGCTGCTCAAATTTGAGCTTTTTAATCCTAGAAAATGTTTCAAAATCCAGCAGACAGCCACAGTCTGAGTTTCCGAGCTTCAACAGATAACTCTGAGTGTTTTGCAGGTTTAACTGAGCGCTGAGAGTCCCACACAGAGAGTACAGAGCGCTGGGTGCAGCACATGGACTCCAACGCCCTGACCTTTTCTGTATCTCATCCTCACTCCCTCCTCCTGAAACTGTCCCATCTATGGAAGAAAGAGAGAACTAAAACAAACCTCAGAGTCATTTAAATAATACAGCAAAGACTGGATACCTTGGTTTGTCGTGCCTCCAGCTCTTACTACAGACAAGTCAGTGCTAGCTGTGCAATGAGACATATTCGGAAGGTGAGTGTCATTATCTGTTTGCATGCAAAGATTTGGAGCATGCACTTCATCCATACATCCATTCTTCTATTTTTGTCTGCTCATCCAGGGTTGGGTCGTGGTGGCGGCGGGTCGAGCAGGTTGACCCAGACATCTCCAGCAATGTTCTCCGCCTCCTTCTGAAGGATTCCCAGACAGGGTGGGAGACTTAGTACATCCAGAAAGATCTGGGTCTACACCATAGACTGTATAAATAATGGTCGTAGTATCCGTGATGTCACTCATCTGTTCTGAAGTACTGTTTTGAAGCCAATCGCCGACAGGAGCCATATTGGAAATGCGGAACGCAGCCTAACTGCTGTTGAGCTAGTGTGAGGTAAAGAGGCGGGCTTTGAGCCTCCTAGCAAACAGCTACAGTGTTCCCGCCTGTCAATCAAGTCAGTCATGTCCTTATTTGGGCTAAAACTCCTAATCTTAATATCTTCGAAATTGCTGAGTTATAAAAATATTCACCCCTCGTACAGTTTGTGCCGACCGAGAAATAAGCTATTCAGGCCGAAGCCATTTTTTGTACCAGGTTGTAAACATGTTTATTTCCAAAGATCGTCTTTTCTGAATTAGTGTGTATGTGGTTTCCGGTGTTTCTGCAGCCAGCCTCAAGTGGACGCTCCATGAACTGCAGTTTATAACACTTCCACATGGGCTTCATATTTTGAGACCGGAGTTTTCCGCTTGGTCTACACATGGTCTCCTCTCAGTTTGCATGACCAACTATCCTCCAAAGGGAGGTGTCTAGGAGGCAACTTATTCAGACACCCAAACCACCTCACCAGACTCCTTCTGTCCAGAGTAGTCATGTCTCTACTCTGAGCTCTCTGAACCCAGACTCACTTCAGAGGGAACAGCAGCTTGTATCCTTGATGTCACTCCTCCGGTCACAACCCAAAGCTCCTGACTGAGGGTGAGGGTTGGAATGTAGATCGACTCGTACAGTAAATCAAAATCCTGAATTACTGCTGATACTGCACCGACATGTCCTTCAATCTAACTATCCATTAAAACCTCATTCACCAACAAAACCCTGAGAGGCTTCAACTCCTTCCTCATTCAGACTAACTCCTCACCTGGAGAGCACAGTCCACCTTTGTCCTGCTGAAAATAGAGGATTGGGGGAAAGCAGTTAAGCCCTCCATTTGTTATTCAAATCTGTTCTTTATGCTTTTGAGATGTTTAAATACGCAAAAATGATAACCTATGATTTGTTTTGTATTTTTATTTTCAGGAGGAACAAAAACACTCAAACACAAACATCTGAAATGATACACACAGAATACCAACACTTCCTAAATACTGTTAGACTTGTTCCTGTGTTACAACAACTTTGGATCCCAAACTTTCCACATGTCTTTTTAAAAACCAACTCAAACAGTAAAGATTACAAACATCTTTATTTTAAAGATGGAGGCCTGATGGAATATTTTGAAGGTCTCCAGATGTGCAATGACAAACCAAAGGGTCCTCTGTAACACCCCTAAAGAATAGTCCAATCTGATGAGGCCTTAGTTTCCAGACTTCTGTGACCAGACCTTATTCTTCTAGGGGCTTGACTTGAAGATGCTATTAGCTGTTCAGTTTAGTTAAACCCCACTCATGCATGGTAAAAGCCAACAACATCCTGAAGACATCCTCAAAGATCCTGCTGAGCGTGATGAGCTCACAGTCTGAGCTCCTCAAACAGAGTTGTCTTTATTTAGAGTATGTAGACCCGTCATGCTGAGCTGTTCTCCTCATGCAGACTGAAGTTATTTCTCCTTGCTGTCATAAAACACTTTAATATATTCACTGATCACCTGTTCACCTTTCTCTGCATGCAGCTCTGTGTTCTTTGTGTGTCTGTGCTGGCTACCTCTGCTGTCATGGGCCGAGCTCCTGTTCTGGCTCCAGCTTCATCCACTTCAGTGGATACAGCTGCTCGCCACAGCTGAACAGCTGTTACTGCAGCATTACCATAATCCATCTCTCTCTCTCTCTCTCTCTCTCTCTCTCTCTCTCTCTCTCTCTCTCTCTCTCTCTCTCTCTCTCTCTCTCTCTCTCTCTCTCTCTCTCTCTCTCTCTCTCCTGACATTCCTGTTGCTTTCTCTCCTTCTTGCTAAGGTTTTCTTTCCCACACGCCCAGCTCTCTTTGTCCTTCAGTGAGTAACACTGAACAGTAACAAAACTCAGGTCATCACGAACGAGCGATAGACAAAACTGTGAATTCAGCCTTTAAACCAGGCAGAGCAGGGTTTGGCTGCAAAAGTTTGGTAGCTTGCTAACTCAGCATTTCATGTCTGAGTGGTCAGCTGCAGCAGAGGAAGAACATGTCTGTGGTTTCTTATGTTTATGTTCACTGATGAGGATATAATGTTCTTGTGTTGATTGGTACTGTAGGTATACGCAGGCAGACAAATATGCATGATCATATTGTCTGAGTGAAGAAACAAATTAATGGACAAAAGCTAACTTAGAAACTGCTTTGTTTCATATAAAACTCTGATGTTTAATTCTTGTTGTCATATAAGAAATCTACAGGTTTCCATCAACCCCACACACCTGCTATTGTATTTCCATGCCTTTCATATTTTTGTGTTTTCTTTGAAGCAAAAAGCTTCAAGAGTAAATAACCTGATGATGAATCACACACCTTAATCCTGAGTTGTGTTTAAATACTCAATTCTGATTGGTCAAAACTCCACACTAACAGTGATTAGATCTCAATATCAGAGGCTTCCCCAGAGCCAACCTGATCACACGTCACATTAAATCACTCTACAGTAAAAAAAAGTCTCTCATTCCCCCTCTGCATGTTGACAGTGTGGTAAAAACAATGGAGCAGATCAAAGCAGAGAAGAATGGAACAGATAAAAGCAGAGTAGAATGGAATGGAACAGATCAAAGCAGAATGGAATGTTTCCTATTTATCAAAGCCAAATAACAGCAGTGATACATTATAGACAGAACAAGCAACAGCAGAGACAACCTGATAACACGTCATATTAAATAACTCCACTGAAAGTAGTCCGTCTCATTCCCGATAGTGTTATGGTCCTGATTTTTTTGTTATTTGCCCTAACCCTCTCTCTGTCTGCCTGCAGGTTGCATGGGTAGGGGCGGGGCCGGTCTCCTCAGGAGTGAGGCTCATCAGGCACACCTGTCCCTGATTTTCTCATCAGCACTGGCTTCTTAAGCTGCCACCAAACACTCCTCCAGTGCCAGATTATTTCCTCTAGCCGCATGCTCCATGTCCCATTGTAGCCTTGCTCCTGAGGAGATTCAAGCCAAGTTTTCTGTGAACTTATCTCGAGTGTTTTCCAGAGGATTGATTCCTAGTTTTTTATTTGTGAGTTTTTTGATAGAACCTTTTCCCCCTTTTTGGGTGATTTTGTGTTACTCCTAGTTTTGTACTTTTTCTCAGTTGTTTTTACCCGCAAGGCGCTTTAGTTGAACCTTGGTTTTTTGTTTAATAAATCTTTTTTTCTCTGTACTCTGCATTTGGGTCCTGGTCCTTTGCTCAAGCCATAACAGATAGAATGGAACAGAATAGAATGGAACAGATCAAAGCAGAATGGAAGGGAACAGATCAGAGCAGAATGGAATGGAATGGAACAGATCAAAGCAGAATGGAAGGGAGTGGAACAGATCAGAACAGAATAAAATGGAATGGAACAGATCAAAGCAGAATAGAATGGATCAAAGCAGAATAGAATGGAATGGAACAGATCAAAGCAGAATAGAATGGATCAAAGCAGAATAGAATGGAATGGAACAGATCAAAGCAGAATAGAATGCTTCCAATTGATGAAAACAAAATAACAGCAGTGATGTATTCTCTAGATCACACGTCGTATTAAATCACTCCACAGAAAGTAGTCCATCTTATTCCCCCTCTGCCTTTTGACACTGTGGTAAATGTCAACATCAATATTCCTGCAGAAGTCCTGTTCACCTCGTCTAACGTTACCTTCAATGAAATGTTCACTTTTATGTACATATGAGCCTCTTGTGATGCTAACTGCTTCAAGTCAGAGGAGTGTTACCTCGTAGCTGTTTTAATGTAAAGGACGTCCAGTACTGTTATTAAAACGTCAGCATTAATGTCTCCGTGTTTTGTTTAAGATGAATGTGTTAATTCAACATTGAGTCTAATAAATGCAGCTATTAACAGTGGAGCGAGTCTGGGGTTGTTGAGTTAATGGAAGTTAAAGATGACTTCAGGAAGTGGAGCGGAGAGTAAGACGTATCAATGCAACATTAAACAGGAACACTCTCAGGTCTCATTTAGCTGCTGTAATCACATGAAGCAGATACATGATGTTTACATTATCACACACAGAGCGCTCTCTCTGACCGGGTTCAGACACGTTTATCTCCATGTGTAAGTGAGCTGTAGAGGAGCGTTTGTTATGTACCGTGTTCCCAGTTCTGCTGACTCTCTGAGACGCCGCAGGCTCTCACATCAGTCCTCCACCTCGTCATTAGGTCGCCTTAATGTGCTTTCCAGGGCAGTGTTTACTCCCCTGGAAATGAACACGGTTATTACAATAGCACCCGTCAGAGCCGGAGGGAAATGTTATGGAAATGACACATTTGAATAGAAATAGCTTCTCAACACACACGAGGGGAGCAGGGTTTAAGCGGCGCACAGCTCGCCACATCGGAAATATAATCACAATTAACCTCCATGATTTCCCAGATCCTCCAAACCAGGTTTACTCTGGTGATCAGGAGCAAAGCTGCAGATTATTGATGATCAATAACAGCTAATCATGTCAGGAACTTAACCTGAATTGATTTCAGTTAGACGTTTGTGCTAAATTTCAGTCTGATGCATTTAGATAAATGCTCATGATGTTATGTGTGTTGGTGGACAGACTGTGGTGAAAACAGACCCTCAGCTTGTTTCTGGGGCGGAAACATGAAACCCAAAGACGGCTTCAGGGGAACGTCTCCAACAAACTTCAGTTGAGAGACCGGCAGAGCTGCAGCTGTACCCTCCTGATGTCAGCAGTATTATGATCATTATGAATCCTGTCGTAAGAATACGACTATGAGCGTTAAATATTGACAGCAAGCCTGAGACATATCTGCAGCATCCCTGGTGCATGGTGTGAAGGCCTGTGAGGACAGAGGGCTCTGTAAATACAGGAGTAATATCAAGAGAGTGCAGCCCATCAGAGCGCTAACACAGCTAATTGAGTTTGGTTCTGTTTGGCTGTGACGCTTCATTACAAGTCAGCTGAAGCAGGACACACCGTCTCAACACCGGGCCCGTCTGCCCTCCTGAGATCTCCTTCATCTCCATCCGCCTCTCTTATGGGAGTCGCATTAATTGGGGTGAGCGGGGTTGTATCATACAATAATAAACTCTTTCTCTGAGCCTGTCAGAGTCTGTATCTCTACCTCACACATGCTCACTCTCGCTGACGCCGGCTCCTCGCTGAGCAGCTGAAGGTGCTCGCTCTGGATGAAATGCAGACGCTCGCTTCTGAACAGAGACAGAATGAAGGTTTCTCTAAAGTTGGGAAAGTTCTGACTCTGACACTCGGCGGAGCGGTGTTGTATTTGAGAGCTGACTAATCACATGCAGGAGCAGGCCAGGTCGCTCACCGCGCACAGCTGACAGCTTACAACAGCAGCAAAATGAAAACAGGAGGAGAGGAGCGGTGCTGTGAGGACTCATTGTTCAGGAGTCGAACCTGAGGATTGTTTGCTGATGGTGGCAGCTCGCTAACTTCGTCATTATGGAAACATTTTTCATTATCAGCACAAATGCAGCGGAGGCAGCGCTTTGTGCACCGAGGAGGAGGAGAGTGAACATGTCTTTAGTTTCATACACGAACTCTCTGAACACACTTTATATTTACTTCCTGTTTGTTCTGCTTTAACTCATCCAGGGCTGTGTATCAGTTCTCTGAATGCAGGTGCTGAACTCAAACAACCAAACGTCAAATATCAGGACTTCACCTCCTGTTCATCAGAGAGACTCAGAGAGTGTGTTCAGACAGAACAAGGAGCATGTTTCTAACGAAGGACTTCCACCAGATCCGTGTCCCATACGTCTCCGATCCGCTGCTGTTCGGCTCCCTGCTCTCTTGTCCAGCAACACCCACAGGCTGTGTTTTCAGAACGCAGCACGGAGCAGGACCGCTGGAGTTATGTGACAGAGGTTTCCCACAGTAATTACTGAATCTCCTCATCCATGTTGTCTTTATGGTCCTCTGAAAACCTCTGACCTGTTGACTCCAGGCCTGGCTTCCCTCATCATGACAGTTTGTTGTAGTTAAGTGAAATACGATCTGGTGATAACACAGAGTGTTTTATTCTGAAAATTAACCGGATGTTTTCATTTTGCTTTGGTGCCTGACTTCCTGTCCCGCTCCATCGTGCTCCGGCATTTGGCAAAAATAGAAGTCTTGCGTATCTAATCCAGAGGGCTTCGACCTGCAGGATCAGAATCAGCCGGAACGCAATGGAGTGGATCCAGTGGAAGTTAACGGAGTCAGACCGGAAACGGATCTGGTGGACGACAAAGACACCATGGATGAGGTCAGAAAATCGTCCATCCATCCATCCATTTTCTTCCGCTTATCAGGGGTCGGGTCGCGAGGGTAGCAGTCCAAGCAAATTGACCCAGACATCCCTCTCCCCAGCGACACTTTCCAGCTCCTCCTGGGAAATCCCGAGGCGTTCCCAGACCAGGCGGGAGATATAATCCCTCCACCGCTTCCTGGGTCTACCCCGGGGCCTTCTCCCAGTTGGACGTGCCCGGAACACCTCTAAAGGGAGGTGTCCGGGAGGCATCCTTATCAGATGCCCGAACCACCTCAGCTGACTCCTTTCGAAGCGGAGGAGCAGCGGCTCTACTCCGAGCTCCCTCCGGATGTCCGAGCTCCTGACCCTATCTCTAAGGCCGAGCCGAGACACCCTTCGCAGGAAACTCATTTCAGCCGCTTGTATCCGCGATCTTATCCTTTCGGTCATGACCCACAGCTCATGACCATAGGAATCGTTGATTCAGTAATTACAGTTGGAAAACCGAAAGCCAGCTGGTGGGTGTTAAGGGAGGAGAGAGCACGGAGCAGGACCACAGCGTTAAGGAGATGGACCTTACATGGATCTGGTGGAAGTCCCGTATGACATTTATTTGTAGCTGTGTAGCTCTTTCTGTTTTCCCCATGTGGAGTTTGCAAACCTGCAAGCTCTCATCACGGTGCAGCCAACAGAAACCTTGATAGTTGTGAGTTACGGACCCACAAAGTTACTCCTCCCTCCTCTGCAGGTCACCTCATGTCTTAAATTAAAGAGTCTTTTCAAGGAAACCAGCTCAACACAGTTTATTTCTGTAAAAGTATACCACTGTGTACTTCAAACACATGCTGCAAATCAAATCTACCTACAGGTTTAAATAAAGTAACCTGAACCTTATTATGGCCTTATGATGAAAAAAAGCTGTCTAAGACCTGGTCCTCTGTGTATCTCAGCATTCAGCTAGCAGTAAACATCAAGAGGAGGATATTGAACCACATCAGGTCCCGTGCAGCAGGTCATGGTCTGGGTTGTAGAAGCAGTCATGACCGAGCATGTCTGTGACAAAGATTTAAACATCTTCTGGGTTAAATACCTCACTGGTGAATCAGAAGCATCAGTTTAAAGGACACAAGAAGGAATTTAAATGCATCCTATAAACTGAACTTTACTGAACATCATGACATAGATTTGTAAAGTACAGATTCATCCTGCAAACATCTTCTATAATGCTTGTTTTGGAGCTTTGGACAGACTGTTTCCTGATGCAACCTCCAGACATCTCTGAGATCTCGACCTTTGCAACAAAACATTAACCTGCATGAATACATGAACGACTCTTACTGAGCCAGCAGTTACCTCTCTTTTTATATCAACCTTTTTATGAAAACACGCTGCACAAAAGAGTCTTTGAGAAAAGAAGTCTACATCTTTGTTTGAAAAAATGATGACGTGCCCGAAATGCAAAACATAAGAAGTCCATGACGTCTTCCTTTAACAGACACCTCTTTCTTTTCCTTAAGTTTATGTTCTGTCCTTGTTTCAGAGAGGTGAGGCCGTGCATACAGCAGTAAACATGGAGAGCGGTCGGAGTCACCCGCCCGCGTTGACGACTGAGCCTCGGTACCTGTTTCTACTCTGCCATACCGACGCCCTGCACACACACCTTGTTTACTCAGACCAGGTTTAGATGATGTAAACTCACAGAGGAGGTCTTTACATGGACCTTCATCACGAGCACAAAACGCTGAGCTGTGCTGAGACGAGCTCAGTCAACGTGTCTCTGCTGATTCTTCATCCTGACCTCCAACCAGGCGTCGAAGAGAGGCTGAGCAACACACTGGTCACTGTCACAAGACATCAGCACCTTCATGCTATTAATCAAACCCCACACACTCGCACACACAAACACACACACACACTCGCACACACACACACACACACACACACACACACACACACACACACACACACAGACACACCCACACACACACACACACACACACACACACACACACACTATTCACCCTGCTGCCCCTCTGTCTCCGGCTCCTGTGGAAAGACCTGCTGCTCTGCTCCTACTTTAATGCCCTGTCACACTTCGTTTGGCCTCTAAGGAGGAAGAGTAGTGGAGTGTGATGTGTGTGAACACATACAAACACACCTGAGCTCAGGAGAACGAACACACAGACTCAATGAAGTCCGAGCTCTTTGTGCTACAGTCAGAATCCTGCAGCTCTCACAGTCTCAGGTCTTCCCTGTGCTCGCTGGCCTTTCTCCATGTTCCTTCTCTGTGTAATTGTCCTTTTCAGGCCAAGGCCACCCAGCTGAAGAATGAGGTCAGAGCCGCGTTAAAGTCTAAACAAGTAGAAACACCCAGGCTGCTTCACCCACCGAGAAACCTAAATGTGCTTTGACACAGTGCCGAGGCGCTCTGTCCGTCAGAGAGGAATGAAAACAGGAGCCCTCAGCAGCAACTGAAAGGCCTTTCAAACCTGCCAGTCTTTGTTCGTGGGCCAAGCCTGTGAAGTAAGCAAGGTGCTGCATCATTAAGCAGACTGTATGAGGTACACTGTAAACCAAGCTTTGACCAGAGGATGATGTAAGCCACTGAACGCTCTGCATGAAGAAGAGACAGGAGGCTGAAGTTGGCAGGGACGTAGTACCATCTGAGACTCAAGGACGATGGTGATGCTCGCTGCAGACGTTTTTAGATCTTTAGTGATAACTTACTGAATAAAAGCTTTGTGTGCTTAGAAAAACATTAGGTTGTAGGTTCAGCTGTTCATGAAGTTCAGCTGTTACACCACAAAGAGACCTAAGAAATGGATTAAAAGAATCTACTCTCAAAACTAAAGAAAGAATTTAAATCAAAGTTCACTCATCGGAGGTTCAGAGTAAAACTTTAGAACGACTGAAACCTTGCAAAAGAAGAAGTTAAAGACACAAAAGGTACGCCTGTCTTCCTGCGTGAGGATTCCTGTTACATTCAGTTAAGTCCTCAACATACAGTTTGGTCTTCCTGAGACCAGTCTGCCTAAAGTTGCTTCACCTCAGGTGGTCACATCATTTTTTTAACTGAGGAGTCTTTCAATCTAACGGCGAATTCCACCGGATCCTGACCGGTCCGTCTCCAATCCGTCACAGCACTGGGGTTGATAGGTTTCTAGTCAATGTGTTAACTTCCACTGGAGACGCATCAACCTCAACAGAGCAGATGGAGCTGGACAGGAAGTCAGGCACCAAAACCAAATGGAAACATCCGGTTGATTTTCAGAACAAAACACTCTGTGTTATCACCAGATAATTACAACAACAAACCATCATGATGAGCGGAGCCAGGCCTGGAATCAACAGGTCAGAGGTTTTCAGAGGACCATAAAGGCAACATGGATGAGGAGAGGAGGAGGAGAATCCTTGATTCAGTAATTACCGCAGGTAAACCTCGGTCACGACTCAAGCTGTCAGGCGGTCCGGCCCGACCGCAGGGGATCGGAGACGGACCGGACATGGATCTGGTGGAAGTCCGGGGTAAGCAGAACTCCAGAGGGTCTGCAGAAGACCTCACATGTTCACAGAGTCAAAGCATCTCTGTGACAAGAGGGTCTAGGTCAAGGTAGGAAAAGAGAGAGAACCTGAACACAACAACGCCTGTTCATACATGTTAAAGTTGCTAATATGCCAACTTTAAGTGGATTCATGTTTAAAATGTGCACCATTGACTGTCCGTAAATAAAAAAAGCTCAGACTGAGGAGATTATTGTCAGCCTGGAAGGTAAAAAGTCCTCAAGTGCTAAACAAACCAACAGACCAACAAAGCCCTCCTTTAATAAAACCACCTGTTAGGACTGAAATGAAACAACGACAAGACTGAGACGATTCAGCTCTCTGCAGCCGACGAGACGTGAAGTGGTCGTAAAAAATCGAAGACAGAGCCGCAGTTAAACCATTCAAGGCCAACGGGGGAAAAAAAAAGCCACACACACACAGACACTTTCAGAAACACACTAACAAGGCAGACCAACTGCATCCTACACGTGTCATGTGCCTCACACTGGTTCCTGCACACGAACCACACGGCGGCATGACATTACGACAACTTCAAACTCCTGCAGCAGGCACGAGGTGAGCACCAGATGCTCGGCTCTCTCTCCGGTGTGGGAAATGTCAGCCCTGCAGATGGTGGAGGGGTTTTTTATTTTGCACAGTCCGGTTGCGACCTGTCCCTGAGGTACAGCACCCGCGACATCTCATCCATAAACATGGCGGTGGGCCGTGGGTGTCGGGGTGGGCAGACTGTGAGAGGGATGCCAAGCTGCCGTGGAGGCCCTTCATTATTCATAAGTCTTTGTTTTGAAGAGACACAGATGTGGAGCATGGTGAAAGATGGAAAATAAATCTGTCTGATGAAAAAAAGTGCCCTTCATTTAGCTGAAGCTGTTTCTAAATAGACTCTTTATTGCTTGAAATGGCTTTTTCTCCAGTTTTGATTAGAGCGTCTGCTTCTTCTTTTGTCTGTTCTTTAAAGAGACACACCTGGAATAAAAAATGTTCAAGGACGACTCAGAGCAGCCAGACATTTCCTTTCTTTTCTCTGGCTGCTCTTTGTTCTTGCACAGTCTGGGAGAGACGGCGGTGTGCACGTGCAGGCACATGATAAAAAACATAGGCAGCCATGCAGTAAAGCTTCCTCCTGCATGCTGCAACTGTCTCTATCGCATGGATTTAATTTAATATGAGGGATAAAAGAAAGAAACAGGCCTCCAGTCAGAGAAATTAAAAATAATATCTATATTTCCTGTAACAATGTCTATTATTTATTATACCTGCATGACTGAATGACACACTGAACACGCCTCTCAGACTCACCCTCTCTCCCCCACCTCATTTAAAATATCAATGCACACACTGAAACAGCAAAGATCCATGCGTCCTGCTCTTCAGACTCTAATTTAGTGTGATGCTAACCACTCTCAAGGTAAACTAATGTTCTCTGCAGACACAGAGACATAATGAGTTCACTCCTATAGAAGATAACGAAGCAGCTGAGAGGAACTTGATAACAAAGGTTGTATACCGTCAGTGTCTGCAAATGAAGGGAAATTTCCACTGACAGCTTCGTTCAGAATCAGCAGACAGGTTGGCTGAGGGGCTCTGGAATGGAGCACCGTTGATTTCAATGCAGGAGAAAAGACTTTCTCAAATCTCAAGATGAATGATCCATAGCGACCAGAACCATCTTCTGTATCGAGACGTGTGCAGAAAATTCAGAAGCATAATTTACTCATCAAATAGCGTGCTGCTAAAAGACGTGCTGCATCGACAACGAGCATGCTGCAAAAATACAAAAGATGCAACCGCAAAAATGCAGATATTTAAGATGCAGGTACATCTGGACGAATTGCAGTATCATGAAAACTTCCACTTTTTCCATCAGCTCCTTCAGAAAGTGATGAAGAGAAAAGCCCAGACCAAGCACTGAGAGTGTAAATGAACAGACTTTCAGATGTCGGACATTTCTGTTTTTTTAATCATTTTTGATTGATTCTAAGTAATATCTCAATACCTTAAGAAACTGCATTTCTGATTTTCACAAGCTAGAAACCATCATCATCCAAATTTAAAGCTCAGTGGAACGACTTAAATATTATATTTACCCGGGAAAATGAGGAAGACTACAAACTGTTTTAGCTTCATCTTAACTTCATTTAAACTCAATTTAAATAAAGATGTAATTGACTGTTGGGTGAGACAGCAGCACAGTTTACTGACAGGTTAACTGTTAAAATCAAACTATCTGTGGGGCTAATTGAGCTTGTTAGCTAACGCACTCAGTCAGAGCTTCACAGCGAGCAGATTCGACTAATAGAGCCGCAAGCTGTGAGAGTCGAACTCAGGTATACTTAGAAGCAGTCCCTCTAGCACAGCTGGCTGCCCGTCAGAGACATTTTCTCAGCTACAGTAAAGTGGTGTTTTTAGGGATGTTCCCAAGCAACAAAACTCCAAGTCTTAGAATTTAAAATGAGGATTTATATTCAAATTTTGACTAACCAATAAGTCTAAAGTTCAGAAAACAGCCACACTGAGCATTAAACACAGCTAAACATGGGATCACAGAGTGTGGCTACAGTTAACAGAGCTAGCTCCAGCAGCCTTCAGTCCTCCTTGCAGATTAACGTCCTCATGCTTGTGCTGGTTCCTCATTGCTCTGGTGGAGTGGTTATATGTCAGTTTAACCAGACACAGCCTACATACAACTTTATCTACTAGATCTACATACTAACAAACCACGCCGCTATGACATCTGTAACCAGAGCTCCTTTACATCCAGGTAGCAGAGCATTAGAGCATTATGGATTAAAGGCATCATATTAAAAAAACTGAGTCTTACGTCCCAGAGAAATATCTCTCTTTAAGTTTACGAGGTGAATCATGATCCCTGCAACAGAAGCTCCACCTTCACAAAGTTTTACTCCAGAGTTCTGTCTTTCTTCCTGAAGTAATTTACAAGCACACATGTCCTCATCAGCACAACTCTATAGAGGGTAACCATGAACCGCCACCAACAACAGACGGCAGAGAACTTTTGTGACAACCTGTTTGTCTATACGACACATGCAGTATTCATATGCACAAGATCAAATCAAGGGCAGCACAGGAGGAGGAGGAGGAGGTAACATACTGAATGCAAACATCATGTCAGCTGTGAGCGCCTCGTCCCTGCACAACGTCAGAACAACATGATCACTGAGACAAGGTGTCTACTCAAAGACACGAGGACAGAGATGAGGAGGAGGAAATAATGCATCATAGAGACAGAGAATATATAAGAATCATATGTTGTTATTGCTGATTGGAGGCATAAACTTTGTCCCCACAGAGCAGTGTCTCTGTTTCCAGCCTGTCCTTGTGTCTTTGTTGTTTCTTATAAATCCATTTTAGGTAGCTGTGTCCAAACTGCTGCAAAGAAAGGATTTCATGTTAAAGTGCCCGTCTTTCATCCTGATGCTCCTGCAGGATTGTTCTTTACTTTCACGCCAATAAAGTGCAGCAGACTGAGGTGGAATTGAATTGACAGAAGCAGAAAGTGTGCTGCATGAAATAAAAAGTCAAACGGGGAGCAGCCTGGGGAGCAAATGAAAAGTGACTGTGTATCTCAGAGAGACGCTAACGAGACACGACGTGAGTGACAGTGGCCAAATGCACAAATGCTGGCTTTGATACCGGCTCTCATTCCGACTGCAGCCTCTCAGAACTGTCACTTTGGCTCATCAGCCGAAGATTCTATGAAGGATGGACATGAAACGCAACAACAACATTTAACTGAAGCTGTTTAGAAGTGTGTTTGAGGCCTGAGTGAAAAGAGAGGTTTCTGATCCGCTGCCCGGAGCGTCTGCTTTTTAACCCCGCGCCCCAACAGCAGCCGGACACCAGCCTGCTGCCTGCACCTGACCAGGCCCTGCTCCGGGGCAGGTGATGCCCTCTGCCTGCTGCTTCGCCTATTACCCTGTTAGCTCTCCACTCCAACACACACAAACGGAGGAACACTGGGATTTTAAAACCTGGGCACTATATAGCTTATACCTTTGGATTGCTCTGGTAGATCACCTCACAGCAGCACTGAAACAGACAGTGATGGCTGCGACTTAACCCTGGAGGCCATCGCACTACACCATGGATGCACAGGATCAAAAAGACAAGTTGTGAGGCGTCAGTTTGGTCTTGTGGTTAAGTCGTGCCCCCAAAGTTCAGAGGCTTTATAGTGACGCAGTGAGCTCGGGTTGGAATCCAACCTGTAGCCCTTCAAGGTGCATCTTGCCTCTCTCTTTATATCAGTTTTCTTGTTCTAAATAAAGTCTTAAAAGCCTAAAATAAAGAGAAAAAGAAACAAAATGACGTCCTCTGCAATTATTACAAATACCAGAGTCCACAAGTTAAGAGAATCCTGACTGAATACAGCGATGTGTCATAGAAACACAACTGCTGGGGGAACTGGCACACTGACACACTGGGATCCTATCTCCCCCCTCCCCCCATCACTTACTTTAACTGACAGATGAACATGAACAACAACAAAGCATCGCTCTGCAGACTACAGTGAACCTTCAGCACGCTCACTGGATGCAGGAGCTCTGAATCTGTTAGCTCGGGGCTTAAAGCTTCTCTCTCTCTCTCTTCAGCAGGACTTCATGTTTCACTCCTCACCACTCCGGGAAGTCATGTGGGAGAGCGCTGAATCCTCCAACTGCTGGAGTCTGATCAGCCAAGACCTGCATGCAACTACTAATCATTGGCCAGAGGTAGAGAGCGAGGGATGGTGTGATTATTATGGGATGTCCAACAGCAGCAATCATGCTTTGGTATCGCCAAGGCAGCAGCTCCCCCCCACAAAAAAAAACATGGCTGATGATTCTGCTCGACTTTCTGGAGCTCAGACATGCTGCAGAGCTTGTTTCTGAGCGAGTGGGAGGAGAGAGACAGAGAGAGAGAGAGAGAGGGAGAGAGAGGGGGGGGGGGGGGGCAGGTGGAAGAGCAGCAACACACAGCAGTCAATAAGGAGGAGGAGGAGGAAGAGGAGGGCGAACATGAGGATGCACGGATGAGCAGGGAGGAGAGGGTGGGTGAGAGCAAACGAACCTCAAAAGGAGGAGATGTTGTGTTTCTGGGAGGATCCAGAGTTCAGGAGGCAGAGACAGAAAAAAGGGGGATGATGGTGAGTAAAGAGTGGAAGGAAGAGGAGGAGAGGAAGAAGAGGAGAGGGGAGCACTAATGGGACCTCTCTCCTCCCCCTCTCCTCCCCTGGTGGAGGCCCTCTCGCCTCTAATCCGCTAATCTGACACTTCCAGAGGACGGCCACGCACACACACACACACTCATATTGATGAGTGTGTGTGGGTCTGAGCTCACACACACACACAAACACACACACACACACACACATACACACACACACACACACACACACACACACACAACACTGACTGCCAACATTAATCAAATAAACTGAAGGCGCTCACATAATTACACATAAAAACAAACACACCGAATTAACATCCACACACACACACAGACTAAATGTAAATAATTGCTTCTACACAGCAGTCAGATGTGTGTGTGTGTGTGTGTGTGTGTGTGTGTGTGTGTGTGTGTGTGTGTGTGTGTGTGTGTGTATTAAGACAGCCGGTCTGCAGTGTGTAATTGGAAACAACAACTCTCTGGAATCACAGGTGCCTGCAGTATCGAGTGTTGTTCTGAGCGCGCTCATTAAGGTTAAATTGGTCTAATTTAATCCACACGTCTGATTTGGAGAAGAGATCGGTGCGATGTGAGGAGGGGATTTAAAACTCAGACAACTAATCTGAAGCAGCGTTTAAACACAACTACCAACAACATGGGAACAGGGGAGTATTGAATACTCGCCCCTGATTGGTCTGTTTCAGGGTTGTGAGGTTTGTTATTTCTTTAGGGCATTTTTAGGGGTGCGGCTCTAATTACTGAGTCTTATGGAGTAACTTTATTTCATGTCAATCAACCCACAGAAAAAAGTTCCGGCACATTTTGCTTCTGCTTGTTGACACCATAGACCGTGATCATGCTAAATTGTCAGGCTACAGATATTTACATATTGGATCCTGTCCAGCAATATTTGCATTGAGCGGAGCAGGTGTGAGAAACTTTAGGTTAGCGATCTCTACAAAGAAACTTAAATCATGAGCGGTGGTGATGATAGCAGCAGGGTTCAAAGTTGTGACATTTGCCTCATGTATTTTTAAAGGTGTGTGAAATGCAGAGCTCAGAGAAGAGGGAGAGCTGAATGAGGACAGTTTCATGTTAAATCCACCACAACAGGCAGATAAGAATCCATCACCATGGAACGATAACTGACGAGGAATCACTGGGACTATTTTATAAAAACTGTGAATAATTTTAGATCAATAAAATCATCTTTAATCAATGTTTTTACCAAAGTGTTTGTATCTTAAGTTAGTAGCCGGATAATAAGCGGGATAATGTATGAAGAGCAGGTAGTTATAGGAAAAATCCCCATAAGTACCTGCTAACCATACATTATCCCTTACATATCACCTGTATCACATCAGTCTGTAGAGAAAAGTCAGGTATATTTGGCTTCAGACTTCATCAGTGAAGTTCTTCATGATCACATATCAAACCTCGTTGACTCTGTTGTGGATTCATCATGTATGTAAATATCTGTGTGAGCTCTCTCCGTGTGTCTTCAGATGATGGAGCTGTCTCTGCATGCACAATGAGCTGTATACGTCTCCACTCAGTATATGTGCTTGTTTACGGTGTGTTTACGTGTCTGAATGTCTCATATGCATCCAGTCATGTCTAAAAAGGTTGTCTTTAACCAGGCGGCGGTTTGACGTCCAGACAGAGAGAGAGAGAGAGAGAGAGAGAGAGAGAGAGAGAGAGAGAGAGAGAGAGAGAGAGAGAGAGAGAGAGAGAGAGAGAGAGAGAGAGAGAGAGAGAGAGAGAGAGAGAGAGAGAGAGAGGGAGAGCTGCTCGTCCCTCAGAGCATTAGCATAACCAGAAGAAAAGCCACACACTCATCTCTGCTCCCACCACAATAATCACTTATTTACCTCCCTGCACGGGCTGCTTCATGACCTTGAATGCAGCCTCAGTGTGTGTGTGTGTGTGTGTGTGTGTGTGTGTGTGTGTGTGTGTGTGTGTGTGTGTGTGTGTGTGTGTGCGTGTGTGCGTGTGTGCGTGTGTGCGTGTGAATAAAAGGCAGGGTGTATTTCTGCTGTCCTCTGTCTTTGTCTGTGTGTGTGTGTTAACATCCAAACCTGCTCCACAAAGGCTGCCGTCACGCCTTTAACAGTCCCCTCTCTCTCACAATCTCACACACACACACACACACACACACACACACACACACACACACACACACACACTGAAGGAAGGAAAACAAGTGAAAAGGAAAGAGGAAAAACAAGTGAAAGAAAAAAAAAAACGTGGCAGAAATGAGGCAGCCGGCACGTTGGGCCTGTTCCGATTGGCTGGGCAGCGGTTGAAGGTTATCCCAACTAACAAACATATCACGCCAACCATGGAGGAACACACACACACACACAGAGGTAGCACACACACATTCAGGCCTTTGTGGGCAGACAATAAGTCTGTAACCTTCAGTTCTGTGGCAGTGAAACACAAGGAGCAACCCGGTGAGCTCCAAACATCCACAGAGTCCGAAACAAACACCGGAGAGGAGACAAACGTCATCCAGCTGATGACTGAAATATGATTTTCACACAGGGGGTTTAATTAGTCTGAAGCAGAGAAACACACTCTACATATGAAGTGTTTTTAAAAAAGCTTTCTGCTAATAAAGAGAATCAGGGTCGTATTATTTATAAAGCAGAGGAATGAAGAAGCTGACAGGAGCTTCAGATCAACCCTCCCCCGTCACCAGAGTAAAGAGAGCTACACCTGACAGAGAGCTACACCTGACAAAGGGCTACACCTTCTTCACAAAGACAGCAGCTGGATGAGAGAGGTAAAGAAGATCAATTATAATCATTAACAATCATCATGTCCAAAAACTGTCTCTATGTTTCCCACAGAGACGTGACTGTCTCACCTCTGCTGTGTCTTGCCTGCAAAGTAAACATCATTTATTGTTCAAGTTTGTGAAATAAAATCTGCTGTATCTGCTGCGGAGGGCTCCGGATTGTCGGAGCTGAGACGGAGCAGGAACATAACAGAGCAGAGCCAGTGGAAGTTAACACACTGACTAGAAACCGATCAGCTCCAGACCCGTGAAGGACCGGACTCAGAGCTGGTGGCAGCAAACGTAAACACAACCGTTACTGAGCTCACGTATCACTCATATGCTTTCTTCCCCACAGATGCTAGGACGTCCAGCTGACTATGATGATCAACATCCATGTTTGCTTGTCATCTGAAGTCACTTTTGATCATGCCAGTTCCCGTGATATCTTATGTCTGCATGGTTCTTCTTCTTCTATCTTTGGTGCATGGTTTAACACTAATTCAGATCTGAGTCGTCAAGCAACAAAAGACAAATATTTCAGCGACAGGAGAGGGACAGATGGAGGACAGGTGAAGGGTTCAGACATGTAGAGCTAAAATAATCTGCTTCATTAATATATCTGCAAACTCACATTTCCACTAGGTATGGGAAATGATTTTCGAATATTCCTTCACTAAGTAAAAATCAAAGACTTACTGTGAATATTTTCTCATTTTAAACATACAATTTTTCATCATTTTCCCCGGTGCCTGGTTGCAATACCGTATTCCTGCCAGACGGCAGAGTGTCGTAAAGGTGACATATTATGCTTTTTTTTATCAAAATATATTAGTCTAAGAGGTCCCAAAACATGTCTTTAAAGTTTATTGCTCAAAAAAACACTTTGAAATCAGATTTTGGTATGCCTGTAAACCCCTCTTTTTCAGCCCTGCTCAGAACAGGCTGTTTTCTGTGTCTGTGCCTTTAAATGAGAATGAGCTCTCTGACCACGCCCCCTCAGGAAGTGGATGTGGCCTTGGCTCTACAGCACATTGATCTAATGTTTACATGTTGGCTGAATATACACAGCTGCTCACAGACCTGCGTTACTTCAACCCTCTGAATTTGATCCAGAATCTGATCCTGACGGCGCCTGCAGCAGGACCTTTCTGAACGATTGGTCACAGGTTTTGTGTTTCTTGTTGTTTTATTTGTCAGTATGTCAATGTGTGTCTTGGTACACAGCGATGAACATGTAGCTATGCAGCTATGTTAACTAGCACTAGCACTTTTCCATGAAAAATAAAAATCATCCACTAGATCTTCAAATCTGCAGACGTGGGGAGTAAAACCGACCTTTGTGTTTATTAAGACAGCCTACAACTAGCATGCCTCCCTCCTAAGCTCCTTGTTAGCACACATGTGTGCAGGTAATGAAAAACTGAGGAGAAGTTGAGTTGTATTTTATACAGTCTATGGGCTGAACAAGCTCCGAGCTCTGACTTCCGTTACAGACCGGATGGCGTTGTGACGTAAGAAAAACACGGAAAACTGAAACGGCTCGTTTCAGCACACATTTACAGAAAGGTGGAGAAATCAGAACAGGGGCAGAATGGATTTTTTTTCATTTTCGGGGGGTTTGTAGACATGCCAGGGACACATATTTCAGGTAGAGAACCATTAAAAAGTTGATTTTGCATGATATGTCACCTTTAAAGCTGTTTGCTAACCGTGTTAAGTAACAGAAGAAGAAGAATGCTGACCTCACTAAATAGCAAAAGAAGAAGAAAACATTAGAAACATTCGCTGCGATTTACTCCGTTTCTGAATCTCACTACTACACATGTATTTCCAGAGACTGAGTATGGCTGTAAAATGCAAACACACACGCCCCGCTGCGTCTCAGAAACACCAACATAAAGATCCAGACAGACGCTGACAGTGCACACTACTAGCAGCACCTCGTCCTGCTTTTGGTTAATGCGACTGCCACACAAACTGGCCGTTAGATAGATGCCAATGATTATCAAACAGTATTTTGGCTTGAAATGCCCATCCCTAATTTCCACCTGTGACCTGAGGAGGCGCCCTACACTTGGCCTGTTTGCAGAGATGGACAGAAAGCAGGTGTGTTCATTAGACATTCATGAATCTCTTTCTCTCTCTCTCTTTCTCTCTCTCTCAGGTTTGGGTGTGAACTGAGGGCAGCGTCGGGGTAATGTGGACCTGTCAGGCTAAAACCCGATCCTCGTCCCGCTCTGAGCGCTGCCATGAATGATTTAGAGCGGAGAACAAAGCTTTTGTTTTGCTCTCCCTCAGGAGCCATCCTCCATCTCACCCTCCAACAACAGACCTGTGAGTGTAACTGACTGTAAACAGGGCGTGGCTGCAGAGATGCATCAGCACATTCTTCACAGCTCGCCGAGGAACTCACAGAATCAGGATCAGCAACAAAAAGCCCAAAGAGAAGAGAACAAGACGGCACTGGGTGATTAATGGGAACAACATCGGCCATGATTTGTGATCAATATGAGCTTTTTTCCTGAGCGCTCGCCCAGAGCAGCGGTGTCAGGACTTCAGGGTTAGAACAGATCGCACACCATAAACAATTCACTCCAAAGCAAAATGAAATATCTCTGCAATTAGTCAATTAAAGAGTCGCGCAAACAAGGTGGTTTAACGCCAGCTCGCAGCCAATTATTGGATTTTAATCATCGCAGAGCATTCTGGGAAAAGATCCAGGTTTGGTGGTTCGTGGCTGGAGAGCAAGAAAGCTTCTTTCTTTTTCACACGCTGGTTTCATTAGCACTTTAACCTCAAACATAAAGACTTAAAAGGAGGAGTACACCAATTATAGGTTTATAATCTGTTAACTCAAAGACTGCTGAGGATGAGGAGGAGCTGCAGTTCAGGGAAGATGAAGATGTTTTCAGGAGTCCAAAGTCAGATAAAGTTCATGTTTTAAAGTGGAACAGATTACCTCGCTCGGATTATCACTTATCCATCCCAACGATGACGGATTTTAAAGGTTATTATGGCTTTTGATGCCTTGATTTTAAGGATAAAACAAGAGGAGAGAGGGAGAGAATGACGTGCGGCAGCTTGGACTCAAACCTGAGCCGCCGCCTAAAGGACTGCAGCCTGTACACATGCAGGTACGAGACTTCACCGCTGAGCTAACCGGGCGCTCTTTTGTCTGCATACAGAGAGAGAGGGAGAGTTTGTCACTTTCTTGTCAAAACTTGAAATATGTCATCAAATCTGCCAATCATTACCCACAG
Source organism: Notolabrus celidotus (assembly GCF_009762535.1). Lineage (NCBI taxonomy): Eukaryota > Metazoa > Chordata > Actinopteri > Labriformes > Labridae > Notolabrus > Notolabrus celidotus. Next base: position 18,781,382 of record NC_048294.1, on the reverse strand, counting down.
GAGTAGCAAGCTAGATGCAGCTAAAGTAATCCCTCTCTGTTTGAATGCTCTCACACTTTGGGCTACATGCCACTGTAAACATTATTCCTAAATCACAGTTATGTAAAGTTCAATGATTCTTGTGTTAGTGTGTGTTACGTTTCCCCTCACCGTTCCTCCTCTTCTCTGATAATCTGTCGCACACACCGCTGCAGGATCCTCATTGGTCGACACAGCTGTCAATCATGACATCACACTCCCTCTTTTTAAAGCATCAAATAACTCATTCAAAATGAACTAGTCAGAAACATGAATACTGTGACATAAATCAGCATGATAGTTTGACCCATGCTCCATCTGTTCACATGGAGGAGGCAAGCTTATGAGCTATACTGCAGACTGCCAGCAGTGGGAGCTCTAAATGTTTTGGTTTCACCTTGTCATATACACAGATTACTTACAGGTTACTAACAATTCTGCTAAACTCAAGTAAATGTAGTTAGCTTCGCTAAGCTTAGATTTTTCCTGTTTTTTACTTCGGACTGTTGATTTTGGATTGACAAAATAGCTTCTTAGCTCATGTTAGCATCAGACTCCGGGTGTGTCCAGCTCTCTGTGTGACACTATACCACAGATATGAGTCAGTGAGATGCTAATAAGCTGCGTCGTAGAAATATCAGCTCGTTCTTCTGCTTCAGAGACAGAATATATTGATCTCTGCTGCACTGATGAGACGTCTGTCAGAGCTGAAGCCTGATGACAACAGACATTTAAACCCGACATCTTCCAGCAGTGATTTACTGGTTTTAACTGTGTGAGCGTTCAAATTGAACGAAACGTAAAATACAAGCTTTAATAATTAGCTTAAACATCTTCTAGTTTCTAATAAACTCGTTGACTTCTTCCGACCAGTGTTATTATTCCTGCTCCATCCTCCTCCTCTTCCTCCGCCTCCCCCATGGCCTCTGTTTTCTCCCACCTCATCTCTCCATCATTTACCTGCCTCCCTCCGACTGTCTCTCCCCGAGCAGGTGAGGAAATCAATCACTGATTTGTCGATTCTCTCTGCAGCATCTCACACCCAGACCCAGATTTTAGCATCGACCGGCGCCTCCCTGCACTGAGCACAGACAGTCTGTGTGTGTGTGTGTGTGTGTGCGTGTGTGTGAGTGCATGCATGCGTGCGTGCGTGCGTGTGTGTGAGTGTGTGTGTGTGTGTGTGTGTGTGTGTGTGTGTGTGTGTGTGTGTGTGTGTGTGTGTGTGTGTGTGTGTGTGTTTGTGTGCGTATCTGTGTGTATCTGTGAACAAAGACGAGCATCCTCCTCTCTCTAAAGATTGACTCGTGCCTTTAGCTTTCTCTCTCTCTCTCTTCAGTACGTCTCAATCACTCACACTGTTTCTGTGTTATCATTACGCCTTGTGTTTACGGAGATCTCTAATGATAGTGCAGGATGCAAACACACACACACACACACACACACACACACACACACACACACACACACACACACACACACACACACGCACACACACACACACACAAACACAGCACTGTCATTGTCCTGTCACAGCCGCCAGCTATTTTTGGAATCCCTGCCCTCAGCCCTCGGTGCAAACGCCTCCCCTTCTCCTCCTCCTGCTTCTCCTCCTCCTCCTCGCACTGCACCCGTCAACCCTCTGTCGCCCTCTGTCACCGTGCCAGCCAATCAGAGCCCTCTCTGAGCGGCTCCGACAGGAAGTGAAGCTGACAGCCCCACCAATCAACTAATAACTATTCTCTGCAGGAAGACGTTGACAGAGCTGGTGGAAGACATGGATGCAGTGTTTATGGTTATTTACGGGGTAATTACTGCCTGATCACATGACCGCTGGGATATGAGACGAGGCCAGAGAGACGCTCAGACATCAGGAACTAAATCTGAAGACACATTTGGATTCTCTCAGAACAATCTCTGCAAGTTTTCGACGAACAGATCTTTGTAGAAGAAGACAAGGCCGCTCACACTGTCTCAAAGGAAGCTCAACGTTCTCTCTCCTCCTCCTCTGTGTCGTCATCACCTCTGCCTCTACTGCCCCCTACAGTGAATGTGCACCCTGCATCAGCAACCAACAGCTGCACAACCAGACGCAGTGAAGGTGTGGCATCCATCATGCACACCTGTAAGCGGCAGTAAAAGGAATGCCAAAAACAAAGTCCCACTCAGACCAACTCAAGAATCTGTTCTCCTGTCGACCTGAGGGATTTCTAACGTTCTCACAGAGAGGGCAAGATGTTGGATTCACTTTTGCACTACGAGAGGAGGTAAAGATGTGTCAGCCATCTTTATATACACCCTAACGAAACAGACGTATAGATATTTTTTGAAACTCACAAACATAAAGCAATATTTCACGCCCTGTTATCACCATGTTTCATCGTCTCTGTTTCCAAATCTCCGATCCAGGACTGTCAGCTGATATGAGTCTATTACAGTTCTCTATTTTTCTCTGAATCTCAAACTGTGTATCAGGAATTTAATATCAGTAATGGATTGACGTTCTCCTCTCTACAGTTGATGTCCCTATCAGCCTCAGAAACCTCGTATCGCTCCATCTTTAGTAAAAGAAGATGCCAACAAAGAGAAGTTTACAGAGCTCTCCGTGCACTTAAGCTGAAACAGGGCCGGCCTCTCCCTCAGTGATGTCATCCTCATCGTGCAGATAAGAGCTGACGCTGATGAGGACAGATTGGATTAAACCTAGAGAAACAGACACAAAGAGGAATGGAAGGAGAGGAGGGAGGAAGGATGGTGAAATAGAGAGAGAGAGAGAGGTAAAGAGACGAGGCAGAGGAGGGCCAAGAGTGAGTTGAAAATATCTACGAAGAGCGCCACGTAATTACAGCGCTGCTCCATTATTAATCGTCCCCGTCCTGATAGGACTTTCATGAGAGTTGTATACATAATTAATAACCAGGAGAGGAGCGTCTCCTGCTTTTCATTGGCAGAGAGAGGACATGTTTCTAGAAGGATGAAGATCCAGAGCAGCCTCAGAGAGCTGGCTTCTTGTTTTCTGGAGTTAATGTAGAAATGAAAGAGGAGGAATCGTCCTCTCTCAGACGCTGTTGTTGTGAGAGCAGCCTGAGGGGTAATCTGATGAACCATGGAGCATGCTCTGTGTGTTTTTACAGAGGTTTAATAATGCAAACAGGTCCCTGATGGTTGTGTAGGAGCATTATTTCACAGATTATAATTGACCACAGTGATATTAATGCTGCTGCGCTCCTCGCGCCGGCCTCTCCAGGTCAGACTGATGTTTTAATAAGCAGAGAAACAGCGTGTTGTAACTTTATCACCTCACAGGACTCAGTCTGGTTGTTTCCTGCAGCATGGAGGTTCATCCGGTATCTGGTTAAATCATATGATTGCATTAGCCGCCGTCCCCTGACCAGGTCCGGTCTGAGCCGTCCACATGGAGGTGCAGAGAGGATTAGAGCGAGTGAAAAGCCAGAGGGGAGCCACAGCTTACATCCACAAGCAGCCGCCTCTATAACCTGCTGCATTACAGCGCCTGTCACTCCTCACGCTGTGTTATTAGCTAACAGGAGGGAGCAGATGTACACAGAGGAGATCTCAGCATGCCGTCTGCTCTCACTTTAATAGAATACCTTATTGATCCCTGAACGAAAATGGTCTTTACTTCTGCAGCCAGGACAGAGAGGTCAGAACTGGAGTCAGAGCACAGAGCTGCTGCAAAGGAGGCTGATGGCCCAGTTAAACACTGCTCTGTTATCAACCACTGAATATGACTCTGTTCCTCTTATGGAGGAGACCAGAGTGTGTTCAAGTCAAAGGACTCAGGAGGTTTCTGCTAGAACATCACAAAGCCTAGACATCTTCCTACTTTCACCACTTTTCATTGCATATACTCTCTTCTCTGAATGCATGAGGCCTTCCTGAGAGTGATCCCATCGGTGTTTCTGTCTTCGGGCTACAGTTCATTTCATTTAAACTATAGTAAGCCACATTGAAACAGACTCACTATCACAGACTGTATAAAAACATGGACGGTGCCATGGAGGAGAACGCAGGGGCGTGTCCAGTTGCCAGGTCAGAGGTGAGACTTAAAATCAGCTGTTCTGACAGTGTTGCAACCAAGCAGCAACCTCCGGTATTAAAATATGAAGCCGATGCTGAAGTGTTAAAAACTGTAGTTCCTGGAGTGTCCGCTAGAGGCTGGCTGCAGAAACACCGGAAACCACATACACACTCATTCAAAGAAGACAATCTTTACAGCAGAAATAAACATGTTTACAGCCTGGTTCAAAAAATGTGTTTAGTCTGAAAAGCTCATTTCTCTATCGGCACACACTGTAAAGGGAGGAATTTATTATGACTTGTTATTTATGAAGATATTAAATTTACGAGTTTTTGCACAAATAAAGGCGTGGCTGGCTTGACTGACACTGTAGTTGTTTGCAAGGGGGCTAAAGGCCCTCCTCTTTACCTCACACTAGCTCGACAGAAGTTAGGTTGAGTTCAGCATTTCCAATACGGCACCCACCGACAATCGGCATTCAAAACAGGGCTTCAGTAACAGACGGGTGAGGTCATGTCCATTTATTATACAGGATAGGATTGCAACAGCCGTTTCTCTGTGCACTGAAATTAAGCAAATTTTTCTTTGTTGGTATTTTAAATTGTAGAAAAAATTTACTTATTGCAGGAACAAATATCACAAGAAAACTCCTAGACACTGGTGACAGTCAATTATTTTGAATAGTCATATTTTAGCACCAAAACAAAGCTGATGAATGTATTTTTTGCAGGAAGTGTGCAGAAGTTAAGAAGTGTTCATAGGTATTATAAAAGCTTCATCCTCACATACGTCAGTGCCCCAGTTGGGCCAGTCACAAAAACCCAGACATGCCCCTGCAGCCAGATTACATGTTCCAGTTAGTTTTTAGCATATGTGAGTGCAATGCTACCAAACTCTGAAAAGCACTATGCCTCATATGCATCAACAAACTCTAACCCCCTCTGTATTTCAAGGCTAAAGCTGCTTCCAAAAGTTTCATCCCTCTCTCATACTAGAGGCCTCAGAGCAGGATCAGACCGTCCCCTCCTCCTGCTTCCTCCTGAGCACTTAAAGAAGCACAGAGGTTCACTTTACAGCAAAGAGGCTGACCTTTAGGATATCAGACAAACACACACAGAACTGCAGGTCTCTGATGACGACCAGCATCAGTTCTGAGAGAGTAGTAGCAGGAACATCAAGGCGGAGGTGAGGAGAGCCTCTTTGATGCTGCTCAGGCCTGAATATGTATCCAGCACACATTAGCGCTGAGTTGCAGGTTTGCAGTGAGGGTTACGTGACCCTGGGGGAGTACGGCTCGGTATCTGGGCTGATAAGACTCTGCTGTAGCCTGAAGCTAACAAAGCGAGAGCTATCAGAGCGAGCGCGTTGGGAAAAGCATGAAAACGTGGGAGCAAAGTGGGCGGGAGCAGCAATTATGGACAGAAAATATCCCCTGAAATACATGATCCAGTTTATGTTCTATCACACGGAGAGCAGAGAGGCCAGCTCAGGTTAGCTTTGTTTTGGTAAACCGAAGCACGTTAGGTTCATGTCACATTAGCATCTTCACACACTCCTTCACCTCGTGAGGAACATTTCATCCAGACGCTCCATGGAGTCAGACACACCAGCTTTCTTCATCAATCTCCATCTGCACTTAATCACACACACACACTCTGCACACCTCGTCCTCCGCCGCTGCTGCCACCCTTCTCCTTTCATGTGGAGCTAATTAAGTAACAGTGTTGCTGTTAATTAATTACTCGCCCGCGCTGAAGGCCCCCTGCTCGTTTGGGCAAATTAACGACGTCCTCATTATTGTTGCTGTCTAAGGAGCGCCCTGGGTTTGAGTTAAGTGTGTGCATGTGAGTGTGTGTTTGTGTGTGTGTCTGTAAGTTGCAGGTGTGCGGAGTGCTGGAGTAGCAATGCATGATTGGTGGGTGAAGGTGAAGAAGGTGTTAAAAAGAGAACAGAGAGCGAGGATTTGTCATTATTAAACATTTTGCAGCTGAGTATCTGCACTTTCATATTTTCTTCTCCGGTCATTGAACGCAGCGTCAAAGAGCACAGCAGGCTCTGAATCAAAGACTTTTAAAAAGAGGATACAACCTCAAGTTTGACCGGCGCCATCTTGGTTTTGGAGCCAGACATGACCACATTTAGAGAACAAGGTGAATTCATGTTCTCCATAATCAATGGAGTAACAGTGATTTGATAATCACATGTTGACACAACTAACAGCAAACCCAGTCAGTCATTTCAGCTGTGCACGGTATAAATCATGAAGTTACTTAATGCAGTTATTCACTGAAAGTATAATGCCATGTAGAGAAGCAGTCAATCATTCCACCATGAGAGGCAAACTCCATCTGAGGATCAGCTGCAGGTCTGCATGGCAGAAGTGATCTGGGTGTGAGTATTGTTATCACCGGGCTCAGAGCTAGTAACAAGGAAGGAGGCCAAGCACACACAGACAGCTGTCAAAAGCATGATTTATCTAACTGAAATTATTTAACGTATCAAATAAATAATGTCTTATATCAGTTTGAGAAGAATCAGTTATGTCTGAAATGGGTGGATGAATGAAAGTGTTTGATGGTGGTGATGCTCCAAACCAAATAAAGAAGGGATGAGGAAGGAGTGGCAGGCCCAGCTGAGAGAGAGAGGGAAAGAGAGAGCAAGAGAGAGAGGCAGCTCAGTCTTTATCCCTTCTGAAGGCTCCACCCAGCTGAGCAGGTAAAACAGATGACCCCTCCCAGCTCTGCCCACATTCCACCGCCAGATAAATTACAATTAGCAATTTATCTGCAGTTAGCAAAGACAAACAAACCAAGACGTAGACGGAAGTATCTCCAAGGTTACAAAACGACACCACGGGACATGATCAGATTTTCCCAATGCTTTAGAGCTTTGCTGGTGCTTCTCACCCTCCCTGTTTCAGTCACATCAAGAAAACAGATTCTGTGAGAGCTCGAACTGATAAATCCTCCTTAAACAATTCATGTGAGGTCTCTGCTGTGAATGAGCTCGCCATGTGCACCTCTGAAAGGTAGACTAAACTTTTCCTCTACAGTTGTTACAGTTTCAAGACTGAGCTCATTTAAGGAGTGACTCAGTCTGGGACAGATTTGCACTGGTTATTTGTTTATGAAGCTGTGGTGTTTGTTTGTATTAAAGCAGGTGTGTGATGTCCTGACCTGCACTGAAGCTATCACGTTTGCGCACCTGATATTTTAAAACAGTGTAAGGATACAGAGCTGCAAAATACTCCAGGTTGACTCCTGCACACTATAGTAGTGATTATATTTAAATCACACATGTTTCTTATGAATGTTTGTGTTTTGTGTTTGTTATGTTTACATGTTGTTCTTTGAATGTTGTTATAACAGAAGGGGGCGGGGTATATTCACTTATCGTCGAAGTTGCTCTTGTACTTGCATCAGTCTCCTAATGTTATTATAATTTACAAAAATAAAAACATACAAAGTAAAACTTGAGTGTATTAATTCATAAGGACACTATGTACTAGAGTTTATAACAAAAGTCACCTCCTGGTATTGAGCAGCTGATGTTCTGCTGTCCTGAGTCGTTTAAACTGTTTCATTGTCGCTCGCTGTGAGCGCAGAGACAGACTGTTCAGCCCCGAACATTCACGTCCTCCCCGTGTGTTAGTGAAGTTATTGTTTCCAACCATTCAACCCCCCTCTCCCCCGCCTCCCTCCTCACACCCACTCCTCCATCGCTGCGTCCAACCAGCCATCCGCGTCCAAAAATAAAGCTCTGAAACAAAGCACAAAGAGACCTCCTGTGAGGCCGGCCTGGTGCTGAAAGCTTTCTTTAACGTGTCCAGCCGGTGAAGTTTGAAAGAGCCAAATGGGGCGAATAGAAGCAGGGCACAATAAAACCCTCCCACTCCCCCGCCCGGACACTGAACCCGTCCAACCTCGACAACTTTTGCACGACCTGCTGCTGACCGAGGGACGGGAGGTAAAATTCACTCATCTGGGTTTTAAATCTCAAGATTACTTCTCTGATGTGTCGTCCACCTGATTCTCCTCAAGGTCTTAAACGAGTTCGGCTCCATCTCAAGCTCCCCAGATACAAAATGGATCCACATTAAAATGCATAAACATGCAGAACACTCTTAGACAGACGATTATCTGAAACTTAAGAGGTGCACACATCGCAACACAACACCTGACAGGAGTACAGATGAAACATCCTCTCTCTAATCACCATAGACCTGCAGGCTGAGAGACGTTTGTGTTTCCTCTACTCTTTGTGACGCAGCAGCTTCATGGAGGCCGAGACTTTCACAGCACTCAGGTCTGAATGCTCTCTACAGGTAGACCTGCAACATTTGTTGAGCTGCCATAGGTGAGACCATCCAGCACAACATCTCTTCAAAAGACAAGTTCTGTAAAGAGATGTTTGTAGATCATTGTGTGTGTGTGTGTGTGCGTGTGTCTGTGTGTATGTGTTTTTTTGTGTGTTTGTGTGTGTGTGTGTGTGTGTGTGTGTGTGTGTGTGTGTGTGTGTGTGTGTGTGTGTGTGTGTGTGTGTGTGTGTGTGTGTGTGTATGTGTGTGTGTGTGTGTGTGTGTGTGTGTGTGTCTAACATGTCATCCTGTCAGTCTCCTCATATCTCTCCTCATGACAGGAAGTGATCAGATCAGACATGAGTAATCTATCGTCTACCATCCCTCCTTCCTCTGAAGAACGCCTGTAATGCCTTAACGAGTGTGACGTCCTTGTCACCCTGCGGCGCCTCCACCTTGTTGTTCGCCTGTATTTCCATATGTTTGCCCATCAGTGTGTTTGATGGCGTCGTCTCCACTTAGCGCTGACGCTAACGTGCTTTAATGTGTTAATGCGATGGCTCCCGTCCAGCTGCAGCGTCATCGTCCCTGGAGGTATGTGGACTCAGAGAGGAACACAGAGCTGATATTCTTACTGCTCTGTGAAGTGTTAAAACACCTCGGACAGAGCTCTCACAGCGTCTCCTCCCCTCACACGCTGTCAAAGCATTCATTAATTTCTCTGGGTCAGAGCTTTTTAACACCTCATCCCGACGTCCCCGACTCATTACAGAGGAAGCATAATCGACTGTGACATCGGGCTGTTTGTCAAAAGCAGAGGAGACATCACTACACGGATCATTTTTAGCAGCAGCTACAGAGAGAGAGAGAGGAAGTTCAGTTTACACAGTGAGGAGAGGGAGAAATAATGGACGTAGTATCCTTGACGTCACCAATCTGTTTCTGAAGCGTTGTTTTATAACCAATCGTCTGCAGGAGCCATATTGGAAATGCTGCTATAGGCTTAGACTGCTGGGGGAACTGACACACTAGGATCATCTTTCCCTCTCTCTCCTCTATCTGTCTGTCTCTTACTTTAACTCTTCCTGTCCCATTAAAGTTATTAACCATAGACCTTTCTGGAGTCCCTGAGCTCCCTTGTCTCGTAGGTTCCTCTGGATCTCTGCCGTAGACAGCCTGCTGCCGTGGACGTGCCAGACTCCAGTTACTACAACAGCTACTATCCGTTTCACCACTATCATCTCTCTCTTTTCTTCTCCCTCTATCCCTCTCTCCAACACGGTCTCAGCAGATGTGTGTCTAACATGAGTCTGGTCCTGCTGGAGGTTCCTGCCTGTTAAAGTAAGTTTGTCCTTGCCAGTGTAACTTGCTAAATGCTGCAAAGTGCTCTGCTCATGGTGGATTAAGATGAGATCAGACTGAGTCCTGTCTGGAAGATGGGACTGGATCTCATCTTGTCTTGATGTTGGGTCTTTGTTAATTATAGAACATAGAGTACGGTCTAGACCTGCTCTGTTTGTAAAGAGTCTTCAGATAACATTTTTGGGGATTTGGCCCAATAAAAATAAAGATTGATTGAAATCATGAAAGCTTTGAAACTGTGTCATACATACGTGTAAGTGAAGACTAATATTAAACACATCTGAGATGAAGAGAGAAGCCTGCTGCAGGATTATATCATAAGATGTTTTTATTTAAAGGTTGATTCTTCCTCTGACTGATGAGTCTTATCAAGGATCATTGGTGTTTGAGTGATCGGTAAACTCAAACAGAAGTGTGAAAGAAAGCAGCGTAATAAAGTCATGTGTGTCAGAGTATCACTAGGAGGATGTGGAGGTGTGTGTGCCCTCTGTGTCTGAGTGTGTGGGTTCTGTTTGTGTGTGTGTGTGTGTGTGTGTGTGTACGCCCCGCGCTGCAGGCTAACTGAATAATAACAAAGAGCAGCTCTTTACACTCAGAACACTTTATGTTTCTGCTGAACTGACATTTTCACTTTACTGTTACGCTCTCTGTTCCCCTTTAATGTGTGTGTGTGGGCATGTGCGCATGTGCGCGTGTGCGCATGTGTGTGTGTTTGAGATTATACGACAGTGATAAATTCGGCTGTTTAGCTCACCCTGAGGGAAGCACAGTGAGGGTTTGGAGAGGTCGGTCAGTGATTGCAGTTTATGTTATGAGGAAGCATTAATGCAGTTTACAGGAGGGGATGGGGGGGGGGGTCACTGTACGGGGCTCTGAACGAGGCAATAGGCCCGCTGATAGCAATAACTCATTATCTACATCCAAATTAACCGAGACAACGAGAGAGAGGAGGAGAGGAGGAGAGGGGGAGAGGAGGAGAGAGAGAGAATAAAAAGCTCCAATAAAGGAGCTTTCTGTTCGTCTCAGCTGTAGTCCGTGCTTGCGTCAAGCGTGCGCGTGCGTGCGTGCGTGCGTGCGTGCGTGCGTGCGTGCGTGCGTGCGTGCGTGCGTGCGTGCGTGCGTGCGTGCGTGCGTGCGTGCGTGCGTGCGTGCGTGCGTGCGTGCGCCATCAAAACAGTTTGCTCCAAACAGCTGATGAGTTCTGGATGAGACAAAATATCGATGCAGCAATATTTCACCTGATCAATGAGATATAATTATTGATTCACCGGGCTTAATGTTGATGTTTTCATTGATAAAATACACACTCTGAATATCTTCCCTGCCAGTTCGACTCAGTGCATCTCTTCCTCATCGCTCCGTGAAGGAGGGAAAGAAACCTGAAGAACTGGACCCTGAAGATTTAATCCTGCACAAAAACACTAAATAAAACACTTTATGTCAAATACTCAGAGTCTCTCCGATGCAGTACCAACTCTTCAGTAAGAAAAGAAGCTATTGGCTGTCCAAAAAGTTGAAAAATAACACCATCACTTAATTTGCATAATGGATCATGTGCTTGAAATTGTAATGAACGCTACAGGAGAGACGAGTAACGTTGTGGGACAGACACAAATAAGTAAAAAACACCCTAAATATGTTTATAACTAAATGAACTTTCTTCTGTCTATGGTTTTCTTTTATATCCCAACCCTCCTCCTTTCATCCTGGTCAGCAAACGTGACCAAACATTGGTTTATTTCTTAACCTTATGGCTCATTTAGAAGCCTACTACAAGTCACAGTAAAACATGAACATATTTAACCATAACATAGGCTGGGATCAGCCAGGGGCAGCTTTGTGCATGTGGGATTCATTTGCAGTCTTGGTGCGGAGGGCTGAACATCTCCTGCTCTGACTGCAACTAGGAGGGCGCGCTGCACGATGAGGACCAGAGAGCTTCGGCTCGGTTGAGAAGAGTAAGAACGATACATGCTTCCACAACAGTCTCCAAAAGTATCCAACAACACCAGAAATAGTCTCTAGATTTGTCTCGATGCACTCAGCAGAGATCAGTCAGACGTTTAAATCTTCATTCTGCATACAAATAAAATCCTTTAGTCCCTGAGACCTTCTTAAAGAAGACTTCTCTTCCTACTCTTCCTTGATTCTCCAGCTCCCCCGCAGTGCCACATGTCTGCAGGTTAAAGCTAACTGTTGTTACAGTGAGTGTAAACCTGACCATCTCCTGCTCCATGCTTCAGGGGCCTGAGGGAACTTCTTCCTGCAGCTCTCCAGCTCACGTTCATTTAGAGACGAGGCTTTTCTGGCTGCCGTCCAGCATCAGCACATTTTCATTATCCTCTCCTGGCTCACCAACAGCTGCCTGTCTGTCAAATTAGCATCCACACATAAATCCAGGCATACATTGTTAAACATCTCCCGTCTCTGTGTTCCAGTTTACACATACAGAATGCAGAGATTCAATTAAAGCCCACTTCCTGTCACCTCTAACGCTCGCAGCCTGACACTCCAACACCTGTGCTGTTCAGCCAGCTGAACACGAGGTATCCAACACCACACCTTGATGCACACGCCGTCCGGGAGCATTAGCATGTCGTGCATGAATGTGAGACTGCACGCAAGACTGCCTCCGCACAAACCTCGGCATTCATCTGGACAGTTTAAAGCTGCTGACTGTCACAGCTCTGTGTGGAGGCACACGCTGGGAACAGAGATGCAGAGAGGCTGGACTAGACAAGAGAAAGTTAAACTTTATATTAACACAAGGTCATAACTCTGCATGTTTAAAGGGAACGCTGCACTTCCTGTTAGCAGCGACACTGAAAACACTCTGAAGGTACTGAGGCCAAACTTTGCAGCATGCTTTGTAGCAACATGGAGTCTGTTTTAGGAGTTTAAAGCTAGAGAAGGATCTACATGAAACTATTCCCACAGATGTTAATGACGGTATGAGCAAGAGTTGATTTGTTGCGAAGGATCTGTCCATACACTAACACTGAAACAAACCCAGATCTGATGCAAACTTTGAATGCATCCCTGTTTCTGCACAAATGTACACATATTTTTCTTGCAACTTGGTCCTCATCCAAAGAAACTAACTGAAACAATGCATAAAATATACAAGGAGGGATGCAGCCTGTTACAACAGAGCCCAGACAGTTGATTAAGTCAAGCCCCAAAGCTGGGGTCCATGGCCAATCAGATTTCCAGGGGTGCAGTGTGACCTCTGGACACGCCCCTGGTCACAAGCTTTATGAGTTCACTATTTTAATTTTTTTTTTTCACTAATAAAGCTAAAAAAAAGAAGCAGACTGTCTGCAAAAAAATGCAATGACAACATCACGGTGCAATTTAAAGGCTGGTTTAGACTTCTGCTTCCACCCTACACAGCAGTGGGCGACGCAGACATGAGCACTACATACTTGTGCGTCGATGTGTGTGTGACACGCAGCAATACTCCACCAGAGTGCTTGAGGGCAGTGTAGGCTCTCTGATAGTCGGGTCGTCTGTTTCCGGCCCCGCTTCATTTTCTGTTGATGATTCCGAGCGCATTTTGTTCATTTACAGCTGATCCATGTTGCTGTTTATCCTACAGACATGATTACAGGGAAGAATACAGGGGACATGTCGGAAGAGATGAAATACACGTCCGATGTCCGGGATCTCAGAATTGCTGTAAATGCAGAAATAAAATGCCAATCACAGGGTTTGCGATCCATCTCTATTCGGTGCGTAGTTACATTTTTGAGGAGATGCGCGTCAGCTATGTGTGTAGGGCTTAGGTACAGGAGCTACGCAGAGCTACAGCATAGGCTACGTCGTCGAATCGACGCAGAAGTATAAATAAGACTTATATTCACGTTGAACCTACTGTATATTTTCTTTTAGAGTCCTACAATACTTATATATAAATTGGAATATGACATCTGTATGATGCCTGTATGTTTGTATATAAAGTAGATATGATTAGTGCACACAAACATCATTCCACCCTAGTCACAAAGCTCTGTGCACGGTCCTGATTGTCCTCAGGACAAAATACCAGCTTCATGTCTTAAGTATGAGGAAGAGGAGAAGAGGAAGAAGGAGTAAAGAGATCTCTCAGGCTACATCACTGCTAACGAACACTGCTACACTCTGAGCATGTTTACAAGCTGGTAGCTGAATGTTTATTTGCATAACTTCCTCTCACACCCTCACTGTTTTCATCCAAAAAGCTCCATAAAAATGCTGGAAGCTTGCAGGAATGTTTACGAGCTCAGATGTGCAGGAATCGATGAACGCTGAATGCTGAGGAGGCGAGCTGAGCTCAGACACAGCTTCTGCATATTTCAGAGGAGTCAGATGTTTATGATCAGCTTTTTTCAGAGTGTTCGTTCCTCTCTGGAAATCAGAAGAAGTACTAATTGTATCTGCTGTTTCTGACTTCTGAGAGTCCTTCTTCCTCTCAGTGAACACGTCAACAATCTAAACTCTCCATCAGATATGGACGGGACTCTGGGGACAGTTCATGTTTGAGTTCAGCTGCTGAGGCTTTATATGCCTTACTAATTCACGCTGACGTGAGGTGACGTCTACAATAAGCTGTGAGGGTCATATTCTGAAGAATAAACGTCCGTCTGTCTGTCTGAACCTCGTGGGACGGCTGCAGGTGACGGATTGTGGGAAGGGGGACAGCTGATGGGTCTCACATGCCTTCAGAGCGTTCAGTGCCACATGCCCAGCATGCCTTCAGGTTTAAGACTCCCTGCAGGACCGCTTACCCGGCTGCTGGTATGTGGAGCGTAGAGTCACACAGAGAGTGGGAGTGGACGAGGTCAGAAACAGCTGAGTGGAATTGTTGCCTTTTTCTCCTCTGACCCACTGTCAGTCTCCGAGTCACACCAACATGCTCCTTCAACCTTAAGGGTTAAATTGTCTTTGAGACAAAGAGACGTGTTGAATTATAGAGAGACACTCGCCTTATCACACAGGAGCCACCACTATCACATCCTTTGTGTGGCGCCCACAATACCCCCTGTATCAGCATCGCTCTCAGAGTCTAGACCAAACAGGCCGGCGTCCCACAGACGCGGCAGAAGACAGATTGAGGAACGCAAAGACTCTGGCTCCGGGCAGATTGAAGCGAAAACGACTGGGAGGAAAGACAGCGATCAAAGCCAAGTCACCCTGAGGAGGACGAGAGCTGGATGGCTCTGCTGTTTATTGTCTGTGTTTTAGAAGATGAATGAGTTGGTAGTAAAGAAGCTGTGTGCTCCCTCAGTGGGTGTTCAGCAGTGCTGTGTGCCTTCTCTCTACTGTTCTGGTTCAGACGTCCTGTGAGTTAGAGGAATAATTAACACCAGTTCTGAATGTTTCTATTACACCATGACGGAGTCACGCTACAGCCCTGAACTTTAACTACACTGATGATACTCAGACCAAACAACCTCTTTATTAAACCATTCAACCTTCACAAACTATCACACTTGTGTTTAATGTTTAAAGTTATATTTGGCCTACAGAAGAAAAGAAGACGTTCCCTTTGTGTTATTCTCACAAAGGTGTCTTCTGTTCCAACAGCGTTCAGCAGAGAGAGAGGAGCAGGAGGAGCTTTGTTTTTAGATACACATCATCTACAGGGCAGAGACAACAATAATACATTTAAAGGCACAGTAAGGAGTTTTTATGTTATGTTGAATCTGGCACCCCCTTTGGATGAAAGCTGTAACATTTTTCTGGGATGAGCACTACATTTCCCATGAGCACCATCACATGCTGTGGTAAAGATGTGCCAAAGTGTGCATAAACGAATACAGTTGTTTCTCTTAAAGGAACAGTGCATAGTATTTAAATATACAGTGTGTATTATGTAAAAGTACAGGGTGTAGTATTTAAAGGTGCCGTGTGTAGTATTTAAAGGTGCAGTGTGTAGTATATAAAGGTACAGTGTGTATTATTTAAAGGCACAGTGTGTAGTATTTAAAGGTGCAGTGTGTAGTATTTAAATATACAGTGTGTAGTATTTAAAGGTACAGTGTGTTTTATTTAAAGGCACATATTGTAGTATTTAAAGGTTTTAGTGTGTAGTATTTAAAGGCACAGTGTGTGGTATTTAAATGTGCAGTGTGTAGTATTTAAAGGTACAGTGTGTAGAATGTAAAGGCACAATGTGTAGTATTTAAAGATACAATGTGTAGTATTTAAAGGTACAATGTGTAGTATTTAAAGGTACAGTGTGTAGTGTTTAAAGGAACCGTGTGTAGTTTTAGTTAGATATCACAAAGTTTTCACATTTTTTACATTTCTCCTGTAGCTTTTCTTTGTTCAGACACATTTACCAGGATGCAGAGTAAACAGAGACACTTCATGGGGAGTGATGGTTATCTGTTCTACAGTTAAAACTCCTTACTGTGTCTTTAAATGAAGACATGGATGGTGATGTAGTACACAGAATAAACCAAAGCAACAAAGTAAATATGAGTCCTTTGGTCTCATTGACTGAAGCAGACTCTAAATGTGCCCTCATGTTAGCAGACAGACTGAAGAGGAGCCACTCTCTGTGTAATATTCAGGTAATCACAGGTAGCTGCATGGAGCTGTGGGACACAGACAGACAGAGCGAGCTGGCAACTACCTCCACCCAGGATGTGCTGTTTCTCCAGGCTCTGTAGGATTGGACTGTTGCCACCTGCAGAGGCTTCCCCGGAGAATGGATGTTGTTCAGCTACCAGGACGGTTTGGCAGCTCGCACTTTGATGAACACCCAAGTATTATGTTTTCGTAGGGGGGCGGGAAGCATTGCATTGTCTAAGAAACACGCCAACGATGCAAAGACAATCAGAGCACTTAATTACCCACAATGCTAAGTTAAGCCATATTACTCTGCATGATTGTGAGCATAGCATAAATAGCACAGAGGGGAACAGTTTGCTGGATGAGTGCCGCGATGCAGCACAATGAAACAGAAGAACCGTGGCTGAGACAGGCACTTACCGAAGTACGCTTTGGCACGTCCTGCAGTCAGAGGCCCTGTGGGAGCTTCAGCTAATGAATGAAGCCGTAAATATGATGTGACAGTTTTTGTAGCTCAACATATTTTAACAAGTTTTAGTAAAGCTACAGATGCCTCTCCAAAGCCCCCACCCACACCCAGACACCTGTGATCCTCTGAGAGTCTGAAAACAGAGCCGAGTATCGATCTGCAGCTGAGCCAGACCCGGCTGAGAGAGAGGCGAGGTGATGAGACACACAAGAGGAAGCCTCATCCAGGCTGAGGTGTCAGGGGAGGCAGGAGGTTTCATGTCAAGGGCAGAGAACTGGCAAACACCGGGAGCTCTTTGGAGCCGCTCGGCTGAAAATGACCCGAAGAAGCCGTCTGGCAACACCTGAAGCTATGACCCAGATCAAGAGCATCTTTATCTGTGATACAGAGAGGAGCTCGACGTGTGAGGCCTGATCACGGTTGATACTGCAGTCAGGGCTGGCGGGCTTTCTAACCGCTGATACAGGGAGAAGCAGGAGCAAGAGGAGCAGGATGAGCAGCAGCACATACGCTGCCTGAACGTGACCCTGGATGTTGACTGTTCACAAGGTTTCACCACTAGCAAGAAATATCAACAAAGGCCTCATCTTCTCAGAGAATCATAGACCTGCTGATTAAAAGTGCTGAAACACTGATGACAGATTTACACAGCCAAATTCCACCAGATCTGTGTCCAGTTCGTCACCGATCTGTCGCGGCACCGGATCTAATAAGTTTCTATTCTAGTCAATGTGTTAACTTCTACTGGATCCACTCTGTTGCATTCCAGCTGTGACTTTGATCCGGCAGGACGAAGCCCTCCGGATCAGAGACCCAAGACTTCTATTTTTGCCGGATGCCGGAGCACTACGCATCAATCTCAACAGATTTAGATGGAGCAGGACAGGAAGTCAGGCACCAAAACAAATGCAAACATCTGGTTAATTTTCAGAATAAAACACTGTGTTATCACATCAGATCGTGTTTCACTTATCTACAACAACAAAGCCAGGCCTGGAGTCAACAGGTCAGGCAATTAACCAGTCATTAAATGTATTTCTTAAGTCAAAGAGATTTAAAAGAAGGGACTACGAGTTTGAACATGTCAGAAATAAGACAAACTACAAACCAGCAGGAACATAAGACATGTTGTGATATTAAATCACATTATTGTGATGAAGTACATCATCAAAGTTGTAAGAAGATGATCGGGCCCGACCACGGCAGGTACAAAAGTTTGGCTAAAGAAAATTACAAAGTACAACACCACAAGAGACATACAAGAGAGGAACACGTCCTGTATGACACAACACTCGCTTCAACACTCAAACAAGAACGATTTATTTCTGCAGGTCAGTTTGAAAGACAAAGGTCTGTTAGTGAGCATACTTTGATCTGGGGCTTTTCTCCAAGAAGGATTTAACTGCAGACATCATGACCTGGTCCACATTTTCAGACAGAGACTAACTTTACCTGTTTGTTGTTAAACTATAAATATGTTCAAATAGAGACATGACTGAAAAATACCTTTAACATTTGACCCTCAGCTCTGATCAGGTGCAAAGATCATCATGAAGTCTAAAGTGTTGAGACATCCAGCTGCTGCTCGAGGTGCCTATTTGTCAGACAGGAGCAGAATCAGTGAAACAATGTGTGGTGTAAATTGGACATAAACTCAGTCTCATAAGGAGATTCTTGTTTTCCCACAAACCTGCCGACGGGGCGAGATCATTTCACGCTTCAGGAGGCTGAAATGAGGCGTGATGCTCGTCTTGTGTCCTGATGCCGTCTGACTGAACAGAATGAAACGTATCTGCTCTCTCTGGGACTCAATTCCACTAAAACCAGCCTCAGAGAATCTTCCAGAGCCGAATGAACACATCAGGAGAACTTTCCAAACAAAGTCTGTCCTCAGACGGACGCAGAGATACCTCAGAGGGAGGACTCAGATCATCAGACTTTTGATGGTGTCTGAGATCTGAAGCATCTCTTCTGCTGCACTCGATCACTGCGCTCCTCTATCTCCAGGAGGAGTGTGTTTCTCCTCACCTCTGGGGCAGCCTCATCCTCCTGCAGCTCCTCGGTAAATTAATTACCATGTGTTAATCAGAGCCGGTACACCTGAGCCCTCAGGCTGCCGGGGCAGAGGTTTAATCAAACACTAGTGACAGTCATTAGCTTCATTATTAAGCCTCCGAGAGACAAATGCCACAGGAGAGTCCGGGGGAGCCGGCAGCGTGGAGGACCTGAGGCCTCATAACACCTCTGAGTGTCCCTCCTGGAGTGTTTGATGAGGGCGAGGCGATAAACCTGAGTCCTCCTGTTCTTATGGGCTGTACATCGAAAGAGAGCATCCCACGTCACCATCTTTCTGTCCTGCAAGATAGTAAATCACTTCTGATCACCTCAATGTCAGTGTAGTGACAGCTTCTGTTTAAGCTCACTGCAGCCTTACTGTCACTGTGTGCACAGTCTGTTTGTGCACAACGTGGTACACATTACACCCAAGCAGGAGCGGTGACCGTAATTCCTCCGAGCATATTCATCCTGAAGGGCCACGACAGGAGCGTCTCCGCAGGGAGCGTCGCCTCTTTTGAAATCAGGTGTATTATTCATGTCAGATATTCACCCTCTGCCTCCACCATCCTCCACCTCTCGCTCTCCTTCTCTATTTCTTCAATTGTCACAGTCGACTGCTGCTACATTCCAGGTTTCCCTTCAGGCGATCAAAGCGAACAGCTAAACAATTTTTCCATTTCCATGCATGGAGGAACACGGCATCACTCACACTTAGACTGCTACACACAGAGAGGACACAAACGTCTGGAGGTTTGACTCGTGCTCTGCAGACGACAGCTTCTAATCACTGTCAGGATCAAGGTAACGGATTCTGATGCTTCCACACTCAAACCGGCTTCTGCTCCTAGACACTGCTGAAGAGTTTGCATCTGAACAGGTCCTGAAGACCTTTACACGTAAGGTTTCTAGATAATATCAGATATGACAAAGAAGAAATCCCGCTCTCTGTCACAAACTGAAAGAAGGATTGTAGTTTGCAGCATCCTGTTGACTCTGACTTTTTACCCGTGATAGTACGAGGTGCACACTCCTGCTGCAGCGTTTAAAGGGTTAAAGTACGACATAAGAACTCGGGGTGGGTGTGAACTCATCCTCTCTGCTTGGTGTGAAGTTACAGGAGAGGCGTGATAGCACTCCCTGGAGAGAGGAAGGACCCAGCAGACACACAGAGGCTGCAGGAGGAGCTGCTCCCACACAGAGAGCCGCTCTGAGAGAAGGACAAAGAGGAGGTGCTGCTTCACGCCCACGCTACCTTCAGGTGTTTCAGCCTGACAAACACTGTGTCCCCAGCCTCCACACACACGCAGGAGCATCATCCTCTGCTTTAAAACCTCCTGGTCCTGGTTTCCAGGAGTCCTCGGGGTCTCTCTGTGGTTCTTTCATCATGGCTCAGCTCTGTTATAATTACCACTGACCCTGCAGGTCGCCCACATTCATTACAGGTGTTACAGGACAGGTAGGCGTTTAAAGGTAGACCTCTCAGCTCCCACAGAGGAGCTTTGTCTGAGAGAGGACAGCGCCTCCCTTAAACGTCCTGGACTTCATTAAGACGACCTCTGAGTGAACCAGGAAGCAGAGTGACCTCTTTTATCTGAGACAGAGCCGATGTGAGACTCAGAGATCGAGTCAGGGTCAACGTACAGAAAAGACAGAGATGACCTTAAACTACACCGTAAACAAAGCTGCAGCTACAGTAACCGTCAGTGTGTGAGCAGCTGCTCTGTGTAGACTGACTCGGGGAATCCACAGGATGCGTGTGCGCCGCGTTACGGCAGCGACACGGCTCTGCTCCGTCCCGGGGCTTTCGCCCTGGTCCATAGGATGCGTGTTTGGAGCGGCGCGCACTCCGGAGCAGGAAACTCAAGATCCCTCGAGAACTCCAAAACGCGCGAGAACAACACAGTATAAACTTTTCCTCGTCCATGGTGTCGGATGTCTTTTGAGACTGACGTCTGGCCCGATGCCACAGGTTATGACGTAATGTTGAAGAAGTGGTGAAATTTACGATCTTGTGTTTGCACATGGTGTTTATTTTGAAAGTGAGCGGATGTTGCATACGATCCTCGTGCCTGACTTCCGGGATAGTTCGATCATTTCTGTGTCGATTGACGCGTGCTGGGCGCGGGGAGCGGCGAAAATAGACTCCCCGCGTATCTCTGGCAGAGCGGCGCGGCGGAACGCTCCAGGGACGGAGCTGAGACGCGCCGCAGCGCGCCCTGTGGACTCTAGAGCATTGACTTGAATGGGAACCTATTTGCTGCGACGTGCGCGGCGCAGCCGTAACGTAACGCGACGCATCCTGTGGATCTTGGGCTTGAAGCTGAGACTCTAATCCCTCTTGAGTTTATATAGTACTGAAGGAAACATCATCAGTCCAACAAAACAGAGAAAGTTGAGTCCAGAAAGTGAAATCTGGATCTGTCATGACTGTAATAACTCTGCAGTATGTGATTTAGATCTTCTTTGTCCAGAGTTGGATCCTGAAGTTGGGAGCTCTGTTTGGATGATGATGATGAACGATGAGTGAGACAGAAACAGCTGTTTGGTTTCACAGCTGAAGAGCTCAGAGACCGTGAGCTCATATGCTGTTCTCCTGATCGCTCAGAGTTTCAGAGTATGAACCCGAGACCGATCCCTGATCACTGAGAGAGGGTGGAGCTTCTAAAAGTGAAGACAAGGTGGAGAACCTGTACTTTATCTGATTGGTTGTAAGTGAGTCTAGTAGATAATAAACACACACATCATTAAATCTAAACCCTCAGTAAACATCAGACGTTTGCATGTTTGAAGCCTTCTTCCATACAGTGTTGATAATATTTATAAAACTGATCCCTTTGAGATTTAAAGAGAGGATTGAACTCTGCATGTTTCAGGATTTTGCTGGCTTACAGTGGCAGAAGTAGAATATAAACTTCTACATAAACTAAATAAAAGTAGTTTTTTTTATTTTCAAAGTGTGTTTTATTTTCTGTTTACATCTTCTTTTATGTATTGTTTTTTTCTCTGTGCTATCTATTTGACCATATTTGCTCAAACAGGTGTGTATGGCTGTTTTCAAAACCGCCTGCTACATACTACCTAGAAATGTAGTATTCGGTGTGTACTGCTTACGGCGTTTGAAAGTAGTCTGTAGTATGACTTTTCTGTTGGATCTGTCCTGCAGGATGCTAGGTCAGGCGCCACTGATTTTTCTGTTTCGGAAAGCGGAAGTAAACAGCGGCCAAGCTGATAGTGAAACTGCTTCTTTAGCATCACATATAATTTTAAAAGTTAAGAAGTGGTTTAATGGAATAAAAAAATAAATTAAAAACGGAAGAAAAAGCAGAAAATTTGCACAGTGCATTGTGGGAAACTGACACATTTTCCTAAATCAGCACGACATCTGGGGATTTCTGGCATACTGCAGATGTTGCTTTATCTCACTCTTACTGCTTAACTATGACGTGACTCAGATGTTTCTCAACTCCCCTGCTCGCCGATGTTAACATGTTGCTTCCCTGCAGCTTGCACAATGCATATCAAGCCTCTAAGCTGAATATTGTCACTCCAGGATCTACATGGAAAAAGATGGAAGCAGAAAATGACAAACTGAGGCTTTGCAACAACAGTCCATGTCCTCAGAGTGACTGTACACCTGTCTCTTATTGACAATATAAAGTATTAATGCATATTCATATCTGTCAGCTGATGAATAAAGTCCTGTTAGTCCCTGCTGTGTCTGCTTCTCTCCTCCTGTTGGTCTCTGTGTAGCACAGAGGCTCCGCTCCACCACAGACAGTAAATGTCACAGGCAGTGTTAAGTTTCCGAAGCATTGTGAGAGAGCCGGCACGCTCTCCTCCAAAAGGTCAAGACTGATCTTTTTACTTCCTCTCTGCTTCGCACAAAGCTGCAGCTCCAACAACAGCTGCTTTTCAGCGCGGTCCGGGCCGTGACTCACTGAAGCTGTGAGGCCGACAGACTGCTTTGATCTAAAGTCAAAGTCACCAATCCGAAGGTTCACAAGAGTGCGGAGAGCAACAGTGTTCACGTTCCCGCTGATGCTGCAGAGTCTAACAGAGAGCAGAGCAGAAATGTTTCAGGATGTAAGTTTAGTTTATGTTTCAGTGAGGAGCAGAAACTCACAGCAAACTCTCTCCTTTGAATTTGAACTGAAACACCTGGAGCAGGTGAGCACAGTCTGCTTCCTGCTCCTCACAGCATGACTCAATGATCCACTGACATGTCTTCAAACAACCTCAACATCTGCTAAGGGATTAATGCAACAAATATCTTTTCACTTCACGACAGAACAAGCTGAGGATGATCACGCAGAAAGTTACAGAGAAGGAAGCAGTCCGTCTTTATGGACGATCACTGATCATTTTAGTGTCGTCAATATCACCACAGCTTTAGTTTCAACAAGAGGAGGAACTTCTGCTTCTCTCTCTACTGTTATCAGTCACAGCTTGGAGATCTGGCACCTTGGTCACATCTTTATACTTTGAAATATAGTAAACAAGAAATCCCTTTAATGGTTTTGCAGGTGCATGATCCTGCAAGCAAGTTTACAAGAATTAAGAAAAATCTGGTTAAAATAAAAAGTGCAGCTGAGGAAGCAAAACTTAGTATAACTTATAAATAAAGTGTTTTTAAATGCGTATTTTAAATGCACGCACAAAGCAAACATTATCACACAACTGCAGAGTTACGCCCACAGGTAGCGCCACATCGCATCTCAGCTACAATTCTGGAGCACCACTAAAGATACGCATCGAGTCTTTATTCGACAGAGCCAAAGATGAACAGAAGAGATCAACCTGGACAGGAAGTCAGGCACGAGGTTGGCCTGTCATATCTGCTCGATTTCAAAATAAAACACCACATACTTTGCCCTCTCATGTGAGATTGTGCCTAAAACATTTAAATCTTGTCTAAAACAGATTTTTACTCCTTAACTTTTAACTCAGCATGAGAGTCGTGTGGTCTCTGTCTCGGTTTGCTCTTTTATTTGCTCTCATTTCTATTTTTTTTTTTGCAAGGTTTTTTATGTCTTTAATTATTCTATTGTCTGATGTGTTTTTTTTTATTATTATTATTAAATTAAATCAAATTTATTATATTTTTCAATATCAGAGGTGAACAGTCTGAAACGCTCTCATGAAACATCCTGCTCCTCCGTGTGATACTCTGTGGCCCGTCGAGCCGACTCTGACCCGAGGACGAGCTCACAAAGAGGGATTCAGTCTCCTCCAGGATGTGCACTCATTTAAGGGTCACCACACAAAGCTCTATACAACAGCTCATGCTGGGAACGGCTGTGAAGAGGAGCCGGACTGAGAGGGTTCAGATGGGAGGCACAAACAGAGGAGGGACACAGCAGACCGGGTCAATGCCACTGTGCTCAATTCCATTAGAGCGCTTCTTCCGGCCTCAGAGAGAGAGAGAGAGAGAGCTGATCATCAGACCTGTGACATGAACATGTGAAGCATGTCTGAATCTGTCAAAGTGAAGACATGATGGGAGATGATTCACTACAGTCCACCAAAACAAAGAGCTGCACATGGATTCATTGTTCACCTCGGTCTGATCGACACAGTATGAGGACGACCTCATACGACACACACCAACACAGAGACACATCATGTCACCCCACTCTGACAGACAAGCATCACTTTAACTTACGAATACTTCCACAGAGACACGTTAAAATAATGAGCAGGCAAACAAGAACAAAAAGAGACTACAGACCACATCACACACACTATTTACTGTGAACTCTGGTTTGCTGCATGAAGTCTGGCTAACTTCAGGTTCAGCTGATTCACAGGTTTGTGTTCTCTCATGCAGCTCTCTGAGTAACATTCTGACATGTTGCAGTCAAGCGGCAACCTCCGGCCACAAGAATTGCAGCTAATGCAGAAGTGTTAAAACTGCAGTTCCTCAGGGGGCACTTGAGGCTGGGTCTGGAAGTAACGGAAACCACATACACACCAATTCAAAAGAGTCGATCTTTACAGCAGAAATAGAGATCCCTCATTTCTCATTTGGCACACTGACGTCAGATCAGATACTACGTCCATTATTTACAGTCCATAGTTGCAATACACGCATGACAGGAGGCTGATACCAGCGATGTGTCAGTCATGAATGACTCAGCTCCAACAGCCAGCTTTATATGTGAACGACATGAGCCAGCTTTATTTCCTCATTCTGTTGTTTTTCAATACTGGACGGAATAAAGAGACAAAGGGTGATAATGGTGTTCAGAGGATGGGTGCTTTATGGAGTTATACTAATATTTATATACTACTACCTTTAACAAGTTAAGTAAAAAACATGCATACACCAATCACAGGTCAAAGAAGAGCGATTGATGTCTACTTAATTAAAAGCCAGGAGGGTGTTGAGAGTTCCTTGATCGGTCAGGAGTCTAAGATGAGACGTGCAGACTCACAGTCTGAAAGTTCACACACCAACAGATCATCCAGTCAGAGAACTGAGGAGCTAAACAGTCTGTCTGTGAATCACCTGACCTCACCATAAACAAGTTCACCTCAGGAGACGCGGACAAATGAAGACACATGAGAACCTCCACGACAAAGAGACAGAGAGAGAGAGAGAGAGAGAGAGAGAGAGAGAGAGAGAGAGAGGGTGTCTGAGAGCTGCCTCTGAAATCCTTCTCATCTGATCTGCAGATACAACAGGTCACGTACAATAGCTCTCTCTCTCTCTTTCTCTTTCTCCCTCTCTCCCTATGTCTCTCTCTCTCTTTGATTCTTCTTCCCAATCATCCCACGCCTCGATGTGCTGACCGTCTCCCCTCACCCCCCCTTCGTATCCAGATGAAGAATATGTGATTACAGGTCTGACGGAGGATTGTGTGGAGCCACAGGAGGACTCACTCTGCTCCGGGCCATTATCAGATTAACAGCCATCCCCCTCTTCTTCTACTTCCACTTCTTCTTCTTCGTCTTCTCCAGGTTTGTGCCTCCGTCTGTCATTGAGTGCCGTCCTGCTTTGTCTCTCTCTCTGCTCTCAGACGTGCCAGGTTTCATGCCATTGTCTGAGAGAACACAGAGCAGAGAGGAGGAGAGAGGAATGGAGAATCAGGAGGAGGTGAAGCAGACTGAATCCTGAACGTCCTGTTTTCCTCCTCCTCCTCCTGATGTCTGTAGATTCCTGTGGTGCAGTAATGATAGGATGCTCTGTGGTTTCCTCGGGACACTTCAGAATCAGTGGAGGATTGGTTTTCGTTGGCTGCTGCATCCAAACACAGAATTTCCCAAACTCCTGACAGTTTCCTCTGACTGTCTGCTCAGCCAATCAGCACCCATTACCCTGAAGACACAAAATAACTGAGTCCCTCAAACTCCTCTCCCTGGCTCCCTGAGGAAGTGTATTCAGTTTCAGCCGGGCAGAGGTTCACAGGATCAGGACTCGGGGAATCCCAGAATGCTCTTCACTCTGATGGTGAGGACGAGGATCTGATCCTGATATGTTTTTACATCCTGGGTACTGTGAATTAATCTGGAGGAGCTCACAGATCCTCCAAACATGTGATAAAAGATTCATGGTCTAAGCTTATGTATTTCTAAACTCCTGGCTAAGGGAATCACCGCTCCTCGTTTAGACTTCATATTCTGCTCTGTCGAATAACGCCCGGTAAACAAAGAGCACAAGGTCAGCTCGCTGCTGCAGAATGATGATGGTGATGGAGGCCGCTGTGGGTGAAGCAGAGACACAAGTTGAGTTCCTCTTTTCATACAGATTACACCTGAAGTGGAAGCTGGGAAACATCTGCTCTACTGGAAGACTCTAAGAGATCACAGCAGACACAGAGAGGTTTGTGAGTTTATGTTCAGGGTGAAAGAGTAAACACTGACAGAGCTGACCGCTGTCATCGAGTTCTGAACGTCGAGCACCTCAACAACCTGATCCACATCAACAAGCTCGTACTCCTAACTCCAACAAAAACACATCAAATGTTACGTTACACTTCTGGAGGGACGCTGGTTTATCTCAGCTGGTGAAGCAGGCGTACTGTGTACAGAGGTCATATTTGCTCTGGTCTGGTCCCTGCATTTTCTGTCTCTCCTGGGCTGTCCTATCAAAATAAATGCCCATAATATTAACTTTAGACATAAGATTTTTAAAATATGTCAGGGATTACAATACTAAATGTTTTTGTGTCGCTCTTACTATGTACACCTGTCACTTATTTTCGTATATATATTCTTATTCTATTTATTACTTAATTTACATTGTTTATTCTTATTTTATTTATCTATTTTAATTTGTAATTTATTCAAATTTGTATTCTTACTTGACTTATTTGTTTTTTATTAATTTAAATTTTTCACTTTATTTATTTGGGGGGTTTTTGGGGGGGGGTTGGTACTTTATCTAAATGTTTTTGCTGTACTTGTGCTCTTTTATTCTTGTCCTACTCTTGAAAATGTCCCCCCAGAATCAATGAATTATTATCTTATTATCTTAACACAAATCAAACAGTTTCAGTCATGATCAGAAGTTGGACCATCATGCACGTTCAGAGACCTGCAGCCTGAAAGTGTCTTAATCTTTGATATCATCACAGACTAAACCACAGCTGCTCATCTGAAGAGGTGCTCCAGCTGTACAGGTGTGTGTGTGTGTTTGTGTGTGTGTGTGTGTGTGTGTGTGTGTGTGTGTGTGTGTGTGTGTGTGTGTGTGTGTGTGTGTGTGTGTGTGTGTGTGTGTGTGTGTGTGTGTGTGTGTGTGTGTGTGTGTGTGTGTGCTCATTGTTCATGCTCTTGCCTTTGAGTGACTCATCCAGCAGCCATTGTCTGACACAGGAGAGCCCAAGAGGCATTAGCTCGCTTTGATATACACTCATTAATGTTTCCTAAAATACACGTGGAAGTTATATCAGCTGTGTGTGTGTGTGTGTGTGTGTGTGTGTGTGTGTGTGTGTGTGTGTGTGTGTGTGAATGTGCGTGTGTGTGTGTGTGTGTGTGTGTGTGTGTGTGTGTGTGTGTGTGTGTGTGTGTGAAACGCAACGCGCTCTGTGTGAAACAGAAGAGGAAGAATTCAAGAGGCTCTCATGGAGAGAGCTGATGACAGGGTGATACTGGAGTTACACTACAGCGGCCCACAGAGCTCTGTGACTGAGGAGAGGAAAGGGCAACAATGTACAAAACACACACACACACACACACACACACACACACACACACACACACACACACACAGCAGGTTATAATCGCTCCAACATGTGAGCCCAGCATGCTCAGAAGTCACACACAAACAGGCAGCTGCTGGCGACCTGCTGCGAGCTTGTGATTGTGCCTCTCTGGGGTTCTGTTTCTCATAAGCGTGCCTTCACATAGGTGTGTCTTCCTGTGTGTGTGTGTGTGTGTGTGTGTGTGTGTGTGTGTGTGTGTGTGTGTGTGTGTGTGTGTGTGTGTGTGTGTGTGTGTGTGTGTGTGTGTGTGTGTCTGTGTGTGCGTGTGTCTGTGTGTGTGTATGCAGCGACCCAGCATCCCTGTCTCCTGCCCCCCTTCCACCTTCACCAACTCCAAAGGATTAGCTGCTGCACATGCCGGGGACCACATCGCAGCCAATCATGTATTCATGGGAAATTCAATTTCTGCGCCACACTGCGATGATTTGTACCCTGACACATGGCTCTATCTCCCCGGCAGGATTGTGTCTCAAATTGAAAAAGCAAGCGGAGGACGTCTTTGACAATAGAGGCCGGAACAGGGCAGAAATACAGGAGAGTGAGGAGGAGGAAACAGTCCACACTGCAGCCCTGATCTGTTTCAGCATCCCTGAGCTGTGAGCGAAACTCATCTGCATATCAATTCTCCTGCTCTGACCGTTAACTCTTTCTGCTCCGCTGTGATAACACGGAGACATGTTTCTCTACCTCTGTCTTAAACATACAGGTGTTCTATGAATCACAGTCCTCACATTCAGTCAGTCACGGGGACTGCTGCTGGTTTCCTCTGGCCTGTGTGCATCATGAACATCATATCTGTGAGGATCAGAGGATCAATCAGTCTGAATACACACACCACAGGTCAGACCTGTTTCTTCTTCACATGACGAAGAACTGAATCTATGTGTAAATAGGAGAGAAAGAGCAGCTCAGCTCACAGCTCCTCTGAACATCTCAGGAGGCCTCAGAGGAACACTGATGTGAACACAAACATCAGGTTTAGCTGACTGGTTCAAATGTTCTGAAGAGGATTAAACCAATGTGTGGTTTAATTCAATGAAGATGAACATTGAATGAAAACTGACATCTAAAAATGTTTGACTAAAGGACCCGCGTGGTAGCTTGTCCGTGCATCATCCTCACGTTCACCAACAAACTCACCTCCCTGTCTGTTTAAGCTGCAGGTTTGTGCTAACGCTAGCACCATCTTCAAACTTTCAACCCCTCCTCCGACTTAGCATCCACCCTCAGACTCAGACTACAGAGAGTTTAAGATGTGATCTCATCACTCCTGGATTTCTGTGTGTAAAGTTAATCTGTGAGGAGTGATGACGTACGAGTCTGGACGGCAAATACACTCAAAGTTCTGCAGCTGGGTTAAGTTTAGACCAACATGACATCAGCTGACTGAGCTTCAGTGGATGTAAAGAGGCTTTATCTAATGTCGGATCAGAATACGTTTTCTAGCCACACCGGCCAAACGCTGTGGCGTCCAGGGTTGAAGGATATCACACAGGGCTTCACTTTACGATCACAAATCACACTAACCTTCAAAATAACGTCCTGTAGAAAAGGATGAAGTGTTCTTCAAACATCAGAGTTCACTATTTGATGCAGAGTGATGAGAAATCAGCTGGTTTCGATTAATTGATTGTTGAGAACTCATTTTTTTGTTACGATTTTGTATCACGTGGAACAAACATCACGTGGTCTTATATTTTGTTCTGCTGTCAGGGAGGTGTTTTAAGTTTAAAGCATGTTTCGATGTGGATCAGCCGACTAAAGGCAGAGACGCTCAGCTGGGGGCTGCGGCTGAGTGACAGGTCTCCACGAGCGCTTTTTTTCTCCACCAACGGACTGATTATGACCCTGTTGCTCTCCTGGCTGACACCTGACAACGTTCACATGCCAATCTTTCTCAATAAGAACGAGTAGACAGAAAACTGGACACTGTGAGTCTGAAATATGTTTCTGTTCAATTCCCTTGTTGAAGTCCTCAATACGATCCGTAGCAATTCAATACTGTCAGTTATAGACATTGTGTCATGAAGGAAAATTTGATTCAGGGCAAATAACGCATTTGGCTTTGATTAATCAATAATTGATCGTTATCATTTCCAAAGTTCAGTCACGGAAAATACTTGACATTTACATCCCTAGTTCATACACCACATCGCAGGGTTCAGTTTTATCTACACTCATGAACATGTGAACAACCTTCAATATCTCAACAGAAACAGCAATACAGCTGTAACAAGAATATACATTCTAATAATCAGAGGGATGTATCAATGCTTCAAGTTCTTTACCATCATCATGAAGAGGATACAGACAAAGCTGCTTCAGGATGTCTACATGAAGGACTTATATCATCTCTATAAAGAAATCAAACCTGTTAAACTGCTTCTTCATACCTTACAGTAACTCTATCACTGCTCAGGACACTCCTCACACACCTGTCCTCTCTTCAACTGTTGCTGCACGACAGAGCGGACCTGTTTGCTCTTAAATCAGGTCAAAGCTCGCTGTCACACAGCTGTCCTTACATCATCACGTCACAGCCTGGTTTCCCACGCTCTAGGTAAACTGATCCATGAGGTCAAACTTTGCGTTGTGTGAAACTTCAAGACGTCAACTCATGATTGAGGAAAGATTAATGAATATTCAAACATGTTTAAGGAGCCGTCAGTCTTCATCCTCCTCACCCTGATTCCCTTACTATCACTCAGACGTGATGGACTCAGGTGTTCACCTCTTCAGCATCATTTATCTGCCTCCTCCTCCTCCACCTCCTCCTCCTCCTCCTTGTGGTAATAACAGACAGATAAGGCATCATCTGAGCACTAATGGAGGATGCCCCTCTGGGACTCACATGTTGTGCAGGTGTTAACAGGCTAATTGAAGCCAATCAGCATTTCACGCAGTGAGCGTCAGCTGCATAATAAGGTCGCTCCCTCCTGATCTCCCCGCGGCGCTCTGCTTCCTCTCTTGCTCGTGTCTCTTCTCCTCCCGGCGGTGACAGCCTGAATACACGCATGATGCTCTCCTTTTGAACAAAGCAGACTTGGCATCTGGCAGGAGGCAAAGTTCAGGGGGAAGCGGTGCATGCTGGGAGTTCGGGAGAGGGTCTGATCCCACCTCCTGTCAGGATGGATCTCCCCTCAGGTAAGGCTTCCAGTGACGAAGCGTAGAATCAGACGCGACCCGTCCCCTGCACACACAGCGAGTGAGAGATAAAGATAGAAACAGAGCAGCCTTGAAGATGGAGATATTTCCACAGAGATAATCCTCTCTCCGGGTGGGAGATTCTGAAGAGGGGAACCTTTTCATCATCCTTTATTTTGCCATTTTATCTCTCCTCTCCCCGCAGCAGCCCTGATGAGTTTCTTTTTCATCCCGGCTTTCTCCTAAGGTTAGAAACAAGCACGCTGTAAGAAGATTTGGGCTCTAATTTAGTCATTCCAAAAGGCATGAGAAACTCAAATTACAGCCGCCAGGTCAAACACTCCTGCCGAGCAGTCGAGCTCAAGTTTACATCCATCAGGGGGAAAATATCTGAGTACAGTGGAAACAGCTCGACTTCCAGTTAATCTGGAAAGAGGTGTAAGATTGTATAAAAAAATACAGCAGCAGCTTGAGTTACAAGAACATCAAATCGACTGCAGTGACAGCACAAAATGTGAACAAGTCACTAGTCAGTATAGCAGTCTGAGTTTCCACTGGTCCTGGGTCAGAAAACAGTCCTAAAGCATGTTTTTGAGACAGACAATGCATGTTTATTTCAATCTAAAACAAAATGTACCCAGCATAAGAACATCCCTCTGTTGATTTTCTTTTTTTACCCTGGTATGTTTTTCATTTTTTGCTCTAACTGAATAACTGGAAAGTGATTACAAACATTGGGGGGGATATTTTTATGCTTGCAGTTCAAAAATGTGGATTTCTTCCACATAAAGCAGCTGTACTGATCTCACTGTATGCGGGCTATATGTTGTGCTCGAAAAACACAAAGCATTGTAGAGGTCCCCACAAAAGCTGCAGCCACGCTGTCCAGCAAACAGCTAACATGCTCATCTGGCGTCAGTTAAGTTAAGCATGTCAATCTGCAGAAAGCTTTTATAATCAAACTGGACGAGAGAATAAAACTGTTTCAGGCTGTAAACTCGATTTAATCCGTTTTTAAAAGGACAATTTACGGGCTCCTCAGCTCCTGCAGACAGCCTCAAGTGGACGCTGAAGGAACTGCAGTTTTTTGCACTCCTGCAATTACTTCATTTTCCAACACATGCACATATCCTTCATATTCAATGCTCAAGCAGAGATGTAACACTTTCTCTCAGTGGAGCGAGTGAACAGTGACCTTAGTCACCTGAATATAACGCTGCAGTCTGAGTGAAGGTTTGGAGCTATACCTGCAAAATATACTGTAACTGAATATCATGTTTAAAATATCAGTAGGAGCGGTCCTCGTTGACCTAGTGGTCTAAGCGTGCATATACTGAGGCTACAGCCCTCGTCGCGGAGGTCGCAGGCGTGATTCCAGCCTTGACCATTTACTTCATGTACTCTCTGCTCCCCACATGTCCTGTCTCTCCATCCAGAGTAACGGCTGGAAAAAGATTGCTGTTATCTCACGGTGAAGATGACCTTACGTAACAGTTTCATCCAAGTATATTGGAGCACTTTGAGACGTTGTGTTGAAGTGTGTCATATTTCGCAATAACTCTAAAATTGACTCTTGAGTTGATGCCAAAGGCAGGATGTGCAGGTAGACAATAGAGCCAGGATTGATGTGTTCACTTGAATAAGACAGACTTAAGGTTAAGGTGACCTTTGACCTTCACATTCAAAGAGGAAGAAGACAGAGGTTTGGAAGGACAGATAAGGACATGACGATCACCTTCATGAGAAGACATAGCTCATCGTGTCGCTCTGACTCGTCTCTGAAAGGTTTCAGGATCATAAATGATTCATTAAAACGTCTGTAAGTCAAATAAACTGCATGGTTTATTCAAACGTCTTCGCCTGTTAAGTTGTTTGTCTGCAAACCTTGACTCGACGCTCCCCGCTGTCAGCCTGAAGCCACAACTTGTTAATTAAAAGAAGAAATCTGTTCAAAAACATTCCACATAACCGCTTTCCTCCAAGGTGCTCCGCTCCGCACCGAGACCAGAGCGTCCACAGCTAATTAATTCAGCAGACCTTAGAGGAGTCCTGTGGCTCACGCTAAGACGACAGACCTGCTCGCATAATTACCCGCTCCGTTTACACACCAGCAGACTCTGCGTGCACGCTTTCCAGAGCGGACAACAATCTACAAAACCTCTCTTTAAGAATGCAGCGAGCGTCCTCCATTCAGAGCCACCGCTGCTCGCCCGAGAGCCGAGGCCGAAGCAGCGCTAATGAGAATGAGGTCATGGGGATTCTGGCAGCCATTGTGACGGATGTGGAGAGAGACACAAGCCAGAACCAGAACAGCCCGTCTCCTTCAACACTCCCCACCCAGAGCGTCAAACAGGTGGAGGCTGACGCAGGCTGATGCAGGCTGAAGGAGGCTGACGGGACGTAAGGGCAGCTTCTTGGCAAGAGGCGGCCATGTTGGAGTTCTGATCCAGTGAAAGGATTTATATGGAGAGAGGAAGAAGGACGAGAGGAAGTTTATCTTTTCATTTCAACAACCAACAACCAACAACCAAACCTCTGCAGAGATACAGCACGCAAACACTGAAAGAGTTAACACACAGCAACCAGACACTGTGTTCTCTCCTTCTGAGAGCCGGGGAGGGACTGCCTGTCACTGGCTGCAGAGCTGGAGGAAGAGGAGGAGGAGGAGGAGGAGGAGGGCTGTGAGAGAGACGAGGTTTAACGGGGGAGGAAGCCGGGGAAAGCTTTAACAAGGCTGTAACACTGCAGGAAAGAATGTCCTCTTTCCAAGGGCCACTGGAACAGGACTAACAGGGACGGACGGACACACACACATTCACTCACTCACTCATACTTCAGCTCTCTCTCTCTCTCTTATATATGCATGCTCTCAGAGGCTTCAAAGAGAGACACGGCGTCATGTTTCATCAGCAAGGATACAGCTGTCATCAGATGTGTGCTGAAGGACTTCCTGTCCTGCCTGTTTGACGGTCAGAGGCCTCTGGGCACAGAAACAAGGTCAGGACCGGCTCTGACCCAATATCTCACGGATGATGTCATTCAAAAAGGCTGCTTGGCAGAGACTGCTCAGAGAAAGGAGCACTGAAAGAATCCTCCACTAAGAGAGAAGGAACGGCTTCAGATTCTCTTGGGTCGTCAGAGTCTGAGAGAGCTCTTCTTCTTAAAACCTGCGTCTGACTCTGACATCAAGAACAGAGGAAACCTGGACTGATACAGACTCACACATTAAAATAACAACTCATAGATATCCAAATCTAAAGCTCATCTTCTCTTTAACTGTTGTTGTTTATCTTGTGTTTCGGTGCTTTTGAACAGCAGGAACCAGGGTCTAAATTTTGTTTATGGATAGTTAATTGCCCCAAAAGGTCCAGGAACTTTAGGGGAGGGACTTGCAGTGATGAACGTTTCTGATTGGTAGAGTACCTGCAGTGTTTTTATTTCACCCTCCGTCCACAATAACATCACACACACCTGTGATTCACTTGGTTTAATAACTCCTTAACATTGGTCTTCTCTGAGCCTGATGTGTGCCAGTGTGAATGCGCCTCTGTCAGCTCCTGGTGTTACAGTCTGAAGAGTGACCCTGTAAACTGAAGACCTTCAACCTGAACGTGTCAGTGTTTGTGGAGTTTACAACAGCTGTTGAAACACAAAAGGAGTCCTTGGGAATGCATCCTAGTTTAGTTTTTATTCAAATGTCCAAATATCCTCATCAGATATTTAAGGATCATATAAAGACGTTTGTGAGGGATGCATCCGGCTGAAAGTCTCCAGTTAACTGGGTCGCTATTTAAACTGAAACACCGGTCCATCTCTGACCCTTTTAAATCATTTTAAGTCGATACACTCGTCTCCTTCAAAGTGTTTATTCGGTAAAGCATGATAAAGAACAGCACAAGAGGAAGCTCCTTCATGCTAACAGGCTAAGTGCGGTGTCAGTCATAACAATGCCGGCCTGTCTGTCTCCTTCTATGGTGTCATCTTTATTGAATGGCCTTCGTCTCTTTCTTACTGTCCTCTACTGGTCTGGCGGTGTAGTGACATTACATTTTCTTTTCCATATGTCACTGGCCTGATGTCCATAATCTTTCAGGCCTCAGTGGAAATGTAGACAACAATGGGCCACAGGAACCTTTCAGGTCCTGGTACTTGTGGTTGAAAAGCATTAACTCTCCGTCTGTGCTACAGACACAAATAAATACTTATAAGTGAACATAAATGTACCAGAACTAAAAGAACGGCTGTGATTGGTGTTTTTCAGACAGATCTGAAAGTGGAGCTTAAACTCAGAGTTCACACAGAGAGCAGACTGTTATGTAAGAGGTGATGTTCACAGAGCTGTCAAAGAAGAGAATCAAACTATCAGGCTGACGCAGCGTTGTGACTCGACGTGCAGCAGACTCACTGATTGGATTACTCAAACTGCAGAAACATAATGCTGCAGAAGTCTCTAAGCATTACATCACAAAGACATCACCACAGAGACACAGGCATGTCCAACAATGGCCTACAATCATCCCACACAACAACTCAGACTTCTTAACTAAAGCAGCTTTACAGATCTTTCCCCGAGAAAGAAAAGGAAACACCACGCTCCGGAAACGGGTGAGTGTTTCGCACAGCGTTTGGAGCTAAGCTGTTTTTCAGAGGCGAATGAAAAGAAAAGGATGATAATGAAAAAGAGGATTAACCACAGAAAGAGAGAACCAGTCAGGCCTGTTGTTCAATACACACAATCAATTTTTCAAAAAGGCCAAACAGGCTCTGTGTTCGCAGGCCTCCGTCGCCCTGCTGGAGTCCTGTTCACCTCAGCAGCTCTAAACCTCCTCTGGCTCCTGTCAACCAGCGTCTTCCAAGAGACAGATTTACATACAAACAGCCTGTCCATGTTCAGGGGGAGGAGAGGCAAGAAGGGAGGAGTGAAAGTGTGTGTACATGAAAGGGAGCAGAGGGAGGGGGTTTGTTTGTCCTCCTCAGGTGCGGAGGGGCTCTGGATATAAGCAGAGAGGAGAATCTCATTACCTGAGTGATGCACTGCCTGTGTTTACACACCTTATTCCAAAGAGGCTCCTACACTCCTCCATCCTGCTCTCTCTTTCTTTATCAGCAGGAGAAAGGAGGGAAAAAAGTCCAATTGTAAAAACAAACAGGCCGGTTCATCCATAGAGGAGGACGAGGAGCAGCAGCAGGACGGACAATGGATTATTCTAACCACAGACGAAAGCACAAGCAGAGTCACACAGAGGTGAACAAAGAGACTGAGAGAGGAGAGATGTGAGACTGAGAGTGTGTTTAGTGAGTGTTTTAGTGTACTCTGGACTATCACAAGACCATCATGAGGAACTGAGTCAAGCTAAAACTAGCCACCAGATACTAACAGTCATACCTGACCTAAGAGGCTGCAGAGCAGGTGCCTGAGATGTGACTTTTATTTCTTTTCTGAACTGCTGTTGTGTTTTCATTTGTAAGCCCCTTCAAGCAGCACAGTTACTGAGACACAACAGATCCTTGATCTGCAGCTTGTTAAAAATGTTGGTTAAGATCATGATGATTTTGGGGCACCGTTGGCCTAGCGGTCTAAGCACACTCGTATACAGAAGCTATAGCCTTCATCGCAGAGGTCGCAGGTTCGATTCCAGCCTTGACCATTTGCTACATATCCTCCCCCTCTCTCTTCTCCCCATATTTCCTGTACTATACATTAAAGGTGAAAATGCCCCAAAAAACATATCTTTAAAATAAAATTAAAAATTAAAAAAGATCACGATGATTTAGGTGTGTCATCCCAGATCATGAGAAGCCTCTTAGTCACAGAAAACCTTCAACGTCACCAACGGACCTACAGGGCAGCGTGTGGTTTCGTCCTTTCTAACACCTGGTTGACTTGAAACAGGCTGTTTCGAGGAACTCTTAAGAGTCTAACACAGACTTGGTTTGACGTGTTGTTTCTGATAGGTAGTGGTTCACGCAATAACTGGGAACAGCCTACAAACTCTGTCCAACTCTGATTCAGACTCAAACCTCTCTGACATTACCACATAGTCTAACGTTAGCTTCAGATATCATTGATGGCCTGATAATAAATCCTTATTAATGTGTTCATACTCTGACATCTCATCTAGCACCACCAACAGGTCACAGTTTACATCTATCTGATGGTTTATACCTACAAAACGGATGACCGTGTGATGCAAACATGTTTTCAAACTTTGCTTCTTGTAGTTTCTCTTTGCTGCAGCCTGCGACCATCGTCCTGATTCTCTCCATCCCTCTCCGTTCATTCTTTTATCTCTCATTTGCATTTCCTAATGTTTTATTCTTCCATAAAGAAAATGTAATCTCTTCTAATCCTCTACCCTGTTAGAGCCTGAGGCCTTCTCTTCTCTTTAGAGGACACATCCATACCTGAATTGCTCACATGTTCATTCCTAACCTGCATGTTAACGCCATGATTATCCCTTTAACATGAAGTAGAGACTACATCAGTCTGTTTCAGTTACTGTCTTAGTGTGGCTGACTGACACCTCATCTCTCTCTCTCTCTCTCTCTCTCTCTCTCTCTCTCTCTCTCTCTCTCTCTCTCTCTCTCTCTCTCTCTCTCTCTCTCTCTCTCTCTCTCTCTCTCTCTCTCTCTCTCTCTCTCTCTCTCTCTCTCTCTCTCTCTCTCTCTCTCTCTCTCTCTCTCTTTTCCCTGCTGAGGGCTGAATCCACCTGATGCAACGTTTGTGACAAGCAGCACTCCAAACAATAACTCAATTTGTCACTGCTTTGCATCTTTATTCCTGCTCACAGTCTCACGCCTGCTTTCAATGAAGCTCAAAGAAAACAGAGAGAAAGAGAAAGAGAGAGGGAGCAAAGTAAGTGACGTTGTTCCAGAGTCAGATCACTCGTCCACGTCTCCTTCGTGTGAAACATCGACTGACTCTGACAGCTGATTTGTTAAAACCCACCCGGGCGAACATGTGAAGATGAAAAGCTTGAGTGTGGAGTTATGCTTCTCCTTTTTCCTCCCTTGTTTCCTTCTCTCCTCCCACACACTCACCCTCTCCGTCACCGGCTCCCCTGACACACCGCTGCTCTAATTGCTATCAACATGACTCACAAGCACTCTTCTTTTTCCAAGGACAAGAATTATTACTGGCAAGCTTCACGTCCGTCAACACATGCTAATTCTCACTTTACTGCTTGGAGTGGCCTTTGTGTGTGTGTGGAGGTGAGTGTGTGGGGGTGTGTGTGAGGTTGGCACAGCAGCCGAGCACGTCAGTCCTGTTTCTGAGTTCTAAGTTTCTGATCCAAGACAAACTCCAGTCGGCCGGGAACACGAACGACTACAACTTTAAAAACATGTTCCTCTTAATCAGCAGGAACGAGGGTCATTAACTTAAAACATTTACAACAGTGAGGAAAGTTCTCCCTGGATACTGCTGAAACGGATCAATGCAGCGATCACTGCAGGAAGAAGAGCTCATCAACAACGTTAACACGATGAAACAGACCTCCTGAAAACTACACAGGAGACTGTTTTATGCAAAATCCTCCGATCTACAATTACGAAGCTGATGCAGAAGTGTTAAAAGCTGCAGTTCCTTGAGTGTCCACTTGAGGCTGACTGCAGAAACACTAGAAACCACATACACACCCATTCAACAAAGATGATCTTTACAGCAGAATAAACATGTTTACAGCCTGGTTCAAGAAACATTTTAGTCTGAATAGCTAATTTCTCTATCGGCACACATTGTACAAGGGTGAATTTATAATACATGTTGTTTTTTAAGGTATTAAAGTTACAAGTTTTTCCCAAATAAGGGCGTGGCTGACTTAATTGACAGGCGGGAACACTGTAGCTGCTAGTGAGGAGGCTCAAAGCCCGCCTCTTTACCTCACACTAGCTCCACAGACATTGGGTTGAGTTCAGCATTTCCAATATGACACCCACTGACGAATGGCTTCAAAACAGTGCTTCAGGAACAGATGGGTGACATCACTACGTCCATTATTTATACAGTCTATGTGCATGACGCGTCCCCTAAAATGCATGTGGAAACTTTATTCATCTGCAGGAGAGTCAGAGCAGCTGCAGGAGCTCATGCATCCTCTGTGATGATCATATTTAAATGAAGTACAGCCATACGGACAAAGTTTGCAATCACAAGGCTGAAAGTCACAGAAATCAATGCATTAGATCTATCAGCCAACTGAAGTCAGAGCAGATGGTGTCGTTAGACTTCAGTCCAAATGCTCCTGTTCAAGGTTTCACATTCGTTTTCTGGCTCCATCATTAATGGTTAAAATTAGAGTCACTGTGGTGTGCTCTTTAAATAATCTGACATCAGATCACAGACACGTTAATAAATATAAAATGTGTTAACTCTGTGTTTCCTCAGCCATCATAACCACAGACTGCCTGTCGCCTCGTCTCTGCCCTGCGTGGAAGGACTCATGCTGCTGATGTGCAATTGGCTTAAGTCGGACTACGTGAGAGAAGGTACGCAGAGAGAGAGAGAGAGAGAGAGAGAGAGAGAGAGAGAGAGAGAGAGAGAGAGATGGAGAGGAAGAAGAGCCAATCTGTAAACGTGTTCCTGTGAAGGTGAAACACTGGAGGAACCCTGCTGAGGCGTATTTCACAACTCTCACAGGGACTCCATAGGCAGAGCTTTCCCAATGCTCCTATAGTAGCTGCAGGCAGGCGAGAACACATTTCACACCACCCCCTCAAACACACGCACGCACGCACGCACGCACGCACGCACGCACGCACGCACGCGCACACACACACACACACACACACACACACACACACACACACACACACACACACACACACACACACACACACACACACACAAAGCCTCTTCCTGGAGCCAAACACAGCCTGTATGTATCTGCATATGTTACCATCAGCTGAACTCTCCTCAGCTCTATTTCAGGTCTGATGTCTGCAGTTACAGAAACTTTGGTGTTATGATGAGCGAGGACTCAACACCCAGAGACGCACAAAACAAACAACACACCTTTTAAATCTTAGAAACCAGAAGCATCCTGATGATACAAGACGCCTGGTGGATTTCATCCTACTGTACATTAAAAGAAGTTCTCTGAGCAGAGTTTAACCTGAGGGGAGAGCTGAAGACTCAAAGAGGAGATTAAATGTTTCATTCTCTCAAGACTCTCTGAGTTTGTTCCACTTTATTCAAATTAAAGATATATTTGTGGATGAGGAGAGATTTGGTCCTGAGTTTACCTCTGCTATGGACAACCTGATCACATGTCTTATCAAATCACATAAACTACAGTCTAATTCCGCCTCTCCCTGTTGACACTGTGGTAAAAACACATCAAAGCAGAATAGAATTGAATTGAATGGAATGGAATGGGACAGAACAAAGAAGAATAGAAAAGAATGGAATGGGACAGATCAAAGAAGAATAGAATGAAATGGAACAGATCAAAGCAGAATAGAATGAAATGGAACAGATCAAAGCAGAATAGAATGGAATGGAACAGATCAAAACAGAATAGAATGTAACTGAACAGATCCGTTTAAAAGTGAGTCAATGTCAAAGAGAAGAAGGAGAGGATTGGTGTTTATTTGTCTTAATAAAGAAGCTGACCATGGAAAAATTATGGAGCATGGAGTCAGAGGGAGTATTTTTTAGTTGTTTAAGACCCCTCCATTTATCATCAGGGTCCTGCTCACTCTGTCAGGTTCCTAATTTGCATAACAACCCACTCCAAATAGAGTTATTCAAAAACAGAGAGCAGCAGGATATTCACCTATATTTAAATATCTTGGTCCTGGTTGGACAGACAGGTAAACGGTCAGGTGAGAGTAACCATGGCAGAATAATAAATATGTGTAAACACACGAGGGTCGCTCAGACTGAGGTTCATTCATCCCCTTCTTCCTGGTACGTTGACTCATCGTCCTGCCTCACCGTCTCAGACTGTCTGATATATTCCTGCAGAGCTGAACATGAGACATGCAGGACCTGAGAGGAGAGACCGATCTGAATTCAGATCATGAACCAAACCACTGGAGGACCCAACAGGACTCAGTGCTGGTTACCAGGGCAGCACAAAGAGGAACTTTTTACCATGACAGCCAAACTGCTTCAGAAGAATAGGCGAACACGGAACAACAGGGACCTCTGGGTTTGTGAGGACAAAACTAGAACAACAATAAACACATGCTGGGACTGTTTGTGCACCGTAACAAAGGAGATAAAGTTTGGAGGATTCTTGCCATGTTCAAACAGATGAGGGACTTTCTGGTGAGCCACGCTCTGCCAAGTGCTTGTTTTGGCTGTTGCTAAGTAACTAGTACCCCCCGGCTCCACCACAACCACACAAACACACACACACGCACACATGCACACACACACACACACATAAATACACATGCACACATGCACGCACGCACGCATGCACGCATACACACACACACACACACATACACAAACATACACTTTTATACTGAGTCATCCTGCCTCAGAATTTCACCTTCTCCAAGCTAAGAGGACACGTTAGAAAGCAAAGAGGCAACGTTAGGAAGCATACAGGACAGGTTAGGAAGCAGAGGAAGCATACAGGACAGGTTAGGAAGCAGAGGATGCATACAGGACAGGTTAGGAAGCAGAGGAAGCATACAGGACAGGTTAGGAAGCAGAGGAAGCATACAGGACAGGTTAGGAAGCAGAGGAAGCATACAGGACAGGTTAGGAAGCAGAGGAAGCATACAGGACAGGTTAGGAAGCAGAGGAAGCATACAGGACAGGTTAGGAAGCAAGAAAGACACATTAGGAAGCAGGAAGGTCCCTTAAGAAGCAGAGAGGTCACGTTAGAAAGCAAAGAGGACACATTAGAAAGTGGAGAGGACTCATTAGGAAGCAGAGAGGACACGTTAGGTAGCAGAGTGGACACATCAGGAGGCAGAGAGGACACTTTAGGAAACAAGGAGGACACGTTAGGAGGCAGAGAGGACACGTTAGAAAGCAGAGTGGACACTTAAGAAGCAGAAAGGACACTTTAGAAAGCAGACAGGACACTTTAGGAAACAAGGAAGATACATTAGGAAGTTGGGAGGACACATTAGGAGGCAAAGTGGACACTTGAGGAAGCAAGGAGGACATTTTGGGAGGCAGAGAGGACACGTTAGGAAGCAGATAGGACACGTTAGGAAGCGGAGAGGACACATTAGGGAGTGGAGAGGACATGTTAGGAAGCAAGAAGGATACGTTAAGAAGCAGAGAAAGCATGGAGAACACATTAGGAAGTGAGAAGGACACATTAAGAAGCATAGTGGACACGTTAGGAATCACAGAGGACACGTTAGGAAGCAGAAGAAGCAGAGAGGTGTCGTTAGAAAGCGAAGAGGACACATTAGGAAGCAGAGAGGTCTCGTTAGGAAGCAGAGAGATCTCGTCGGGAAGCAGAGAGGTCTCGTCGGGAAGCCGGGAGGACACTTTAGGAAGCAGGACACACACAACGTTCTCCCAAGTGTCAGAGCTGATACTGCTCCAGAGAGAGGATTTGGATGAGGATCTGATTGCTGGATGAGCTCTTTTTAATGTTTCTCTCAGATTGCTGGTCTTGTTGTCTCGACCCACGGATCGGACAGGATGAGTCCATTTAGATTCAGTCAGGACTGTTTGAGCTCAGAGTCAACAAACATGGCTCACATTTCATGTTTGTGTGCAGACTGTTAAACTTCATTATCGCTGGGGTGTAAGTTATGAGGATTTCACTCTGGGTAAAACTTCTCTGATCTTTGTATTCAGATTAAATCAAACATGTCTCATGTTACTCACAGTTTATATAATGAAGCTCAAAGACAAAACAAAAACCCCCTCATCAAACAGCAGCAGTGAACCAGGACGGGCAGCTCCAGCGGACTCTGTTCCTGCCTTCTTATAAAATTCTGCATGAAACAGAATAAAGAATAATCTCAATAATCTGCAGCCAAGGTTTAGTCTCATAAATAGCGACCCTACAAAGAACCTGGCCTTTACAGAACCCTTCAGTTCACAGGGATGCTGATGCAGCAGTGGTTCAGTCCCTCCACACTTTCAGTATTCAGAAACTGCTAAATATTTCCAGATCCCAGAGATAAATCAATCATTGTAATCCATGACAGGAAGTAAAGAGCCCTGATGTGGAGGAGATACTCTGTCCTGGTTTCTAAGGCGAGTTGTAACTGTCCTGTAGTTTATAATTTGGAGACGCAGCAGGCGTTGGATTAAAAGGAGAGCAGGAGACAGCACAAACAAGCCCCATGATTTACAGTGTGGGTTCTGGAGTGTCTTCTTAAGCAGGATGAACGAGGACAGACAAGATAAACGAGCAGAGAGCTCCCCTCACATGTGCAAACAATTTCCACCGCAGAACAACCAGGGGCCGAACCGACTGTCTGCTCAGGATGTGAAGCGTGAACAAATGCCTTTCACATTAAGTCAGAACCCTGGAGACCCAGAGAGAGAGAGAGTTTGAGTGTGTGTGTGTGACAGGAGAGAGAGAGGAAGGCAGGCTCTATTGTTACAGATTAAATGTGTGTGTGCGTCTGTGTGCACCTGCAGAAGGCATGATTTCCCATGCAAACAAAGGCCAGCACCTGATTATAAAACATTAAGGTTCCCTCTAAACACTCGATTTAAATTCATCCAGTGTTTAGATTAGATGTTCGCTGCAGGCGGATAATCCTCCGACCTAATTGTCTGATACGATGCTGCGATCTGAAGGTGGTGTTGGCACGGTAACCTGAGGGGATGGTGTGAGGGAGGAGGGTAGAAGGTTGTAACGCATGATATTCTTTACAGAGGAACCCGACGCCAGGAACGGAGGAAGAGGAAGAGGAAGGTGATGACTGACATGTTGAGACTGATGATGTGTGAGCAGCTACTCTGAGATCAGCGCTCTGAAGTATCTCTATGGAGATGACATGTGTCACACACACACACACACACACACACACACACACACACACACACACACACACACACACACACACACACACACACACACACACACAGGATATATACAGTATACAGGGTTCCCACTCGTTTCCAGAGATCATTTTCCAGGACATTTCCAGGACATTTTCATTGATGATCAAGCTGGTATGACAGTCTAAATTTAGCTCCTAATTTAGTTCCTAAATAGTCTAATATGTTCTTCTCAGTGGAAGTCTACATTGAAAGACATGTAGTCTATGGCTATCAATGAAATCATCTCTTACATTCTTAAAAATTATGGCAAATTGATAATAGAATAATGCAACCACAGATGTATAGCACTTCACTTTATTAGTGCAACCAAGTAACAATGATGGGCAACATCTCATCTCAGCTTTCTCTTTTCTCAAAAAATATAAAATGACCTAAGAAAAAAACAAAAGAGTCAGCAAAGGAATCAGGAAGCTGCCTTACTGAAATAATTAAATAATAATAATGATCAGAGGATCAG
This sequence comes from Notolabrus celidotus, assembly GCF_009762535.1. Lineage (NCBI taxonomy): Eukaryota > Metazoa > Chordata > Actinopteri > Labriformes > Labridae > Notolabrus > Notolabrus celidotus. Next base: position 18,736,774 of record NC_048294.1, on the reverse strand, counting down.
TGCTTTAATGACCTAAATAGAACTGAATGACAAAAATGGCCACAAATGTTTCTCAACTCAACTCAGACTCAAAATATACCTGCTTAATCCTGATATTAATCCTGCTAAGTGGTCGATATAAAACAAAGCAAATGTCACATTTTTTTATTTCAGTTACCGTAAACTCGGAAAAAATCGCACCGGTGTAAAGACACACTCTGTATTTGAAGATCTCTCAGAGGTTTAAAAAATGTAAACTGTCTTCCTGCATGGTGATGTCTATTATGATCAGCCATGTCTACAACGTGGAGTTTCTGTGCAGCTGTGTCACTCTTTTGTTCCGTTTGTTTTCACTATCGGGAGTTTGCACTCCTACTAGCTAGAACAGGGGTTCTCAAACGTTTTGGTGCTAGGGACCCCTTACAGGTGAGAATGTTGTCCAAGGCCCCCTCATAATTGTAACACAGATTAAGCACATTAGTGATGTGTCATGATCAAAAGCTGCGGCACTGAGAGCCGATGCTTTATAGTGAATCAGAAGAGCCGTCTCGCATCGTGAGAGAGCCAGCTCCCATTTTTTTCCTTTCGCTGCTTAGCTCTCACAGTGCTCAGCCCCTGCTCTGCTCACAGCAGAACTTTGTTTTGATTGGTCATCATGGCGGCCATGCAGCCAATCACATGTGAGGATATAGGATACAGGTGATGGAGGAGAGGCTGTGTATCCTGGCTACATCTGTTCCTCCAGAGAGAGTCTTCTTGAAGACCGGGCAAATACTCACTGAGAGGAGAAATCGGATCAGCCCATCCAAGCTGAGGTATCTGATTTTTCTCAATGCTAACCTGAGGACGTTAATAATGTTTGCTCCTGTTTGGTTCTGGTTCTGTTTGCTTGAGTTTGTTCTGTTTCTGTTTACTTGAGTTGGTTCTGGTTCTGTTTGATTGAGTTTGGTTCTGGTTCTATTTGTTTGAGTTTGGTTCTGGTTCGGATTGCGTGAGTTGGTTCTGGTTCTGTTTGCTTGAGTTTGGATCTGGTTCTGTTTGCTTGAGTTTGGTTCTGGATCTGTTTACTTGAGTTCGGTTCTGGTTCGGTTCTGGTTCAGTTCTGGTTCGGTTCTGGTATGGTTCTGGTTCTGGTTCGGTTCTGATTCGGTTCTGGTATGGTTCTGGTATGGTTCTGGTATGGTTCTGATTCTGGTTCGGTTCTGGTTCGGTTCTGGTTCGGTTCTGGTACGGTTTTGGTTCGGTTCTGGTTCAGTTCTGGTACAGTTCTGGTTCGGTTCTGGTTCGGGTCTGGTTCGGGTCTGGTTCGGTTCTGGCTCGGTTCTGGTTCGGTTTGCATGAGTTTGGTTCTGGTTCTGCTTGCTTGAGTTTGGTTCTGGTTCGGTTTGCGTGAGTTGGTTCTGGTTCTGTTTGCTTGAGTTTGGTTCTGGATCTGTTTATTTGAGTTCGGTTCTGGTTGGAATCTTGTTCGGTTCTGGTATGGTTCTGGTTCGGGTTCAGTTCTGGTTTGGTTCTGGTTCGGTTCTGGTTCGGTACTGGTTCAGTTCTGGTTCGGTTCTGGTTCGGTTCTGGTTCGTTCTTTGGTTTGCATGATTTTGGTTCCAGTTCTGTTTGCTTAAATTTAGTTCTGGTTCTAACCCTAACCCTAACCCTAATCCTAATCCTAACCCTAACCCTAATCCTAACCCTAATCCTAACCCTAATCATAACCCTAATCCTAACCCTAACCATAACCCTAACCCTAATCCTAATCCTAACTCTAACCCTAATCATAACCCTAACCCTAATCCTAACCCTAACCCTAATCCTAACCCTAACCCTACTCCTAACCCTAATCCTAATCATATCCCTAACCCCAATCCTAACCCTAACCCTAATCCTTACCCTAACCCTAATCATAACCCTAACCCTAATCACAACCTTAACCCTAACACTATCCCTAAACCTAATGTTAATCAAAACCCTAACCCTAACCCTAATCATAACCCTAATCCTAACACTATCCCTAAACCTAACCCTAATCCTTATTCTAACCCTAATCCTAATCATAACCCTAACTCTAATCACATCCCTAACCCTTATCACAACCCTTACCCTAACCCTAATCCTAACCCTAAACCTAATCATAACCCTAACCCTAATCCTAACCCTAGTCCTAATCCTAACCCTAATCCTAATTCTAACCCTAACCCTAATCACAACCCTAACCCTAACCCTAATGACAACCCTAACCCTAGGATCAGGGTGAGAATGGTTTTGTAACAGAATTAATGCACAAAATTGGGCAATTATAAGTCTTCTCATAAAAACACAGTGCGTAAAAGGGTTTTCAACATACAAACCATTAGTTTTTGCAAAGTTAAGGCTCTTCTTTGGGAGCCGAGTCAAAAGAGCCGGCTCTCTGACAAGAGCCGAACTTCCCATCACTAAAGCACATGCTTACTAGCATTTGCACTCTTAGTTGCCCTTGGAACTATTTGTATTGTAAAACTTATCAATGTAAATACTTCAGACCTGTACCATAGTGATAAACAGATAACACTTCAATTTGAATCAAGTAAATACCACTTGTATACTTTAAAACAGAGGGTCATTTCATTCCTTGTGGACTCAACATGACAGCATTTATACTTTTCAAGTAATTGATCTTAAACGCTTTCAGAAAATTAACAGTAGCAAGACTCACATATCCCTTCGAGCCACCAAATGGTATCATAACAATGGTGTATATGCTGTTTTGTAATGACAGCACAATTTTATGATTTACAAGAAATGTATTCAAATTATTTCATGGACCCCCACGCTATGGTTCGCGGACCCCCAGGGGTCCCAGGACCCCGCTTTGAGAACAACTGAGCTAGAGTACGGTAATTGAGCTCTCAGTCTGCAGAGAAAGTTGTGAGGCACAGACCCCCAAGCTCTCTGCCCGACTCCGGGCTTAACTTAAATATAAGACTCTTTGAATCAAAAGAGCACTCCACAAGGTTAATGTACCATAAAACATAAACAATGTACCCCCGTTTTCTGTGAATGCATGATTATGAAGTGAAGGAGAAATGATGTGAAAAAAGTTGTGCAGTGTCGCTGTCTTTTCGAGCACAGCATGCACTCAACTTTCAATGAATGGGGATGTGTTTTGTTAATCGGGTCAGGTCGCACGCAGCCATGTTGGAATAATTTTCCAGGACTATATGTGATTTTCCAGGACATTTTACTTTTTCTCCAATTTTCCAGGTGTTTTCCAGTACTGGAAAACTGGTCAACTGTTTTCCAGGTTTTCCAGGTTTTCCAGGACGCGTGGGAACCCTGAGTATAGGTGTAGTGATGCTGTAGCAGACTGACAGAGAACAATAGGTGCAGGTGTTGGTGTGTCAGTCAGACGTTGTCCTTTCTGTTTCAGTGTTCAGAGAGTCTGATGGTCTGAAAGTTTGAGGAGACAAAGAACAGAAGAACCTTCACCACACCTCTGATGGGGTCTCTGGTGTCTGTAAAGATGATGCCTCATTTGTCACTCTAACATTTACATATAGATTACTATTATTTTATCTCACGGTAAACCCACAGGATTATCTCAGCGACCATTAGCCTTCCTCTGCTGCCACAAAACAGGCGTCTTTTTTTCAATATATTAACTATTCCATGGTTTCTTATTAAATTTGCAAAACAATAAGGATCAAATAAAACTACAATGTGATACGATACAAGTTGATTCAACACAACTTTTTATGGAGAAGTAAAATAAGGTGAAATAAGGTATAATGTGGTGATGTAGGATACAGTATGATGCAACAACAGATACCACTTTTACCATATAGTATTTTAAAATAAGATGTTACAATAAGGTGAAATATGACACTAAAATGAATTAATATGATACGACTCACGTCACAGTACAATATGGTACAATACGATACGTTGTAACAAATTTATATTATATGACAATACAAGTTGATACGATACCTTAAGGAATGAGATGAGGACAAGACATGTTACGTTACGTTAAGTAGGTTACACTACACTATATAACATTACGGTGCCTTACGGAACATTACATTACAGTACTCCATGTTACATTATGGTATGTTATGGTAAATTATGTAACGGTACTTGACAGTACGTTCCAATACCTCACAGTACTTTGCATTGAATAACGTTATGGCACTTTACATTGCGTCACAGTTTGTTATGTTAAGTCACATTGCGTTACAGTACTTTAGAGTATGTTACAATACGTAACAGTTCCTTATGCTACAGCACTTTAAGTCACATTGCATTGCAGTACTTAAGAGTATCTTACAATACATGACAGTACCTTACGTTACAGTACTTTACGTCACATTAGGTTATGGTACTTCACGGTGCATTTCATTACGTTACGGTACTTTTACATTACGTTACTTAACGTTACAATACTTTTTATTACGTTACTTATAATATTTTACATCACGTAACAGTACTTTATGTTAAAGTACTTTACGTTATAGTACTTCAGGTTATGGTAGAATGTATTACGTAATCTACGTTATGGTACTTTGCTTTACATTCGGTTACAGTACTTTACATTACAGTACGTTACAGTAAGTTAAGATAGGATGACACAACATTCTTTACTTATTGAAATTTGTACAGGACTATATTGCTGCACATATTAAGAGCAAGTTGACACAGTGGTGTTTGCATCTACCTTAAAACAACTGTAAGTACAAGGGGTGCAGGAGGCCCAGCAGTGCCCCCTGTACAAGGCTTTGGTCCTCTGGTTTCACTCAGGGCCACGGCTCTCTTCTGCTAATCTTCCCTTGCTCTCTACTCCTCACACTTGCTGTCTCTCTTCCACTGTCCTATCAATATAGACAAAAATGCCAAAACTTCACTTTAAAACCTCCCGGTCTGGTCTCATAAAGCAGTGTGTGAAGCTGCGTACGTAAACACATCAGGACCGTCTTGTGTTGTTGTGAATTATTTCAGGAGGCACCACAGTCCTGCTGCCAAGCATGAAAACACGTCATCAGAAAAGAAGCAGATATCATTAAAACCTGCTCTGTGCTCCCCTCAGCTGATGTTAGCATGCAAATCTAGTTATTGAATTTGAAGCCTGAGAGCATGTTGTTTCAGTAATATTCACTTCCCCATGTCGCGTTAAGCTGTTTGGGTTTTTAAATGGGCCGTTGTCTTCCACCAAGGTCACAGCGACTAATGCACGCACACGCTGGATGAAGAGGTTGTGATGCACTCTCATGTTATTGTAATGCTCTAAACCCTCCAACATTCATGAGTCTGTAAATCCTGAGTTCTTCTACTTGAATCTATTCCCACCCAGGAGGCTCTTAAACCAGGAAGTGGCAGGATTTACCCACAATTCCCTGGTGGAGCGGCGGGTGGGGGGAGAGTGTGGACTGTCAGCGGCCCTTTTGCCGCTCATTAATCACTTAGGCTACTGTGGGACAGGCCTGCAGGGACCAGCACACACACACACACACACACACACACACACACACACACACACACACACACACACACACACACACACACACACACACACACACACACACACACACACACACACACACACACACACTCACACACACTCACACACTCACACACACACTCACACACAGAGGCCACTACTCACACACTTACACATTTAAAAAAGGTGTGTGTGGAGCATACAATCTGTCCCTGCATGAAACAATCGATACACGCAAAATGGACAAACAGTATTAAATGTAGGAGCTGTTTCCTCACACACACACAAACGCACAAACACAAAAACGCACACACAGAGGAGACAGAAATAGAGGACGAGCACAACTCCCCTCAGGCTGGTCAACAGCTCAGAGAGAGACGGCAAGAAAAGAGACCTTTCACTGCTCTCTCTCTTTGCTCAGAGAGACAAAACCTTTCTCTCTTTGTTCAAACATCTCTAAACAAAAAAAGAGAGCGGTAGCGTCTCTCTTCGTTCACAGAGAGGTAACAAAGAGAGACCATACATCTCTCTTCAGGACATCAGTTTTGTTTCTGACCCACTGCTCATTCTTTTATTTTATCCCACTTTCGGGTCATGTCTTGAAACCTGCAGTCTTTAAATGAGCCACACACACTCTGCATGTGTAATCCCCCTGAGGAGGATTTCTGTTTAAAGAGATGCTGATGACATAACTGTTTGTTGACAACTAAGATGATCCCAGAGGAGAACAACAGTCAGACGGTTTAAATCCTAATAAAGCGGATACACGCTCGTATTAATGCTACTCAGCTGCTTGAAGTAGTAGTGAATGTTTTTAATGGAGTCTCAGAGGGAGTTTCTCAAACAAGATTACATGTGTGTGTGTCATCAGGGTGAGCTCTGCTGAACTTTACTGTAAAAGGTTTGAGTCATAGACTGAGCTCAGAATGAAAACCTGAAACCTGTGGATGACTGATTCAAGATTTACTTATTCAAATATTTAGCTGAAACAAGAGGGAACTGAAGGAGGACACTGCTGGGTCAGAGTGATGAATCCAGCTAAGGTAACAGAGTGATTCCTATTAAATGTTCCTCATGTGTCCCTTAAAAGATTTTCCAAATCCAAAATCCAAAATCCAAAATCCCCCAAAAACAAAGAGAGACAGCTTTCTGTTTTTATACCCCTAAACTCTGAACTTTACATCTGGATGTTAAAACTGGGATCAGGTTGTTTTTAGTGTTATTACTATTAAAATTGTTTAAAATTATTTTATTTTGTTAGATCTTATTTTACTTTATTCTATCTTACTGAATGTTATTTTGATATTTTATTTTATTTATTTTTCTATTTGATTTTTGTATTCTATTGTTCTATTTTAGTCTATCTTCTATCATGTTATTTTATTCTATTATTGTTTATGTTGATTTATTTTTAATTGATTCTATCTTATTTTATGCTTTCTATTTTTTATTTTTTATTTTTTATTTTATTCTGTTATTTAATTTTCTGTTATTTTATTTTATTCTTTTATTTTATTTTCTGTTATTGTATTCTATTAATCTTATTTTGTGTTATTTGATTTTACTTTTCTGGTATTTATCTGATCTTATTTTATTGATTTTATTGTTATGGTTTTAATTTAGTTTTACATATTTCATTTTCCTCTCCTCTATTTTTAGTCTATCATTTTACCTTTTGCTGCTATTTTCTGTCTCTGTTCTTTTACGAAACTCTTGGGCTGCATGTTTAAATGTATGAAAGGTGATCTATAAATAAAGAGTGGGGTTGATTCGATTCGATGGGCAGGATTTTGAGGTCTGTATATCTTAATTGTTGTAAACATCTCGTGTTTGGTGTCACTTTCTCTGAAACCGTCAGCATCTCAGCACAAACATTGAAACTGTCTCTGTGTGAGCAGACAAAGAATAGAGTCCAAACTACAGAGCGATATAAACCTAAACTTCACTCTAAAATATGAATATTTTAAAGTAGAGGATGAGAGTGTTCAACAAAAACTTAAGTAACATGGTGACATCTGTTAATATGGATAATTCTGTCATATCCACAACAACAAATGATATCCACACCTTAAATCTCCTGAATTAGCTCCATACGTGCCCGCTCTCTGAGTCCTCTACGCTCACACCATAGACTGTAAAAAATATGGACGTAGGATCCGTGACGTCACCCATCTGTTTCTGAAGAGCTGTTTTGAGACCAATCGGCTGCGGCAGCCATATTGCTTCTGTCGAGCCAGTGTGACGTAAAGAGGCGGGCTTTGAGCCTCCTAGCCAACAGCTGCAGTGTTCCTGCAGGCAGCTGTGCCTCTCATTGGAAGACTAGTAATCTCAATATCTTCTAAATTACCGAATTAGAAAAAAAATTCACCCCCCTCACAGTGAGAGGACATCGAGAAATTAGCTATTCAGACTACACTCATCTTTTGTAGCAGGCTGTAACCATGTTTATTAATGCTGCAAAGATCGTCTTTTCCCCATTCATGTGTATGTGACTTCCGGTACTTCCGGAGCCAGCCTCAAGCGGATCCTCGATGAACTGCAGCTTCTAACACTTCCGCATTGGACTCATATTTTTAGACCGGAGGTTGCCGCTTGGCTCACACACATAAACCGTCTGATGGAGGCCTGCTGAGGTGAAGTGTGTCCCCGTCTCTGCTGCTGCAGGATGCTGGAGATGTTTTCAATAACAGCGTTTTGACCACAGAGCTGAAGAACAAACTCTGATCCTGAGTAAGTGATGGAAATGTGCCAGAGAGCAGCTCCTCAGTTATCTCAGCGACGGAGCAATGAGGAGGTGATTAGCCTCAGATTTATGACTCATAATAAAGACAGACTTCTCTCTTTGAGTCCTCTGTGCTGCTGACCCTCTCATCAGACGCTGACTCTCAGACGACAGGAGGATGAAATAATAAAGGAGAGAGGAGGATTTCTCTCAGCCATCAATCTGCTCAGCGCTCATAAACGTCAGCTCAGGGGAAACTGAACGGCACCGTTCGTCTGTGTTTATTAGGCCAGGATGAACTGAGACTGAATGACCTTTCAGAGAACACACCAACCCCAAACTAACCAGAGGAGAGTCCCACCTGGAGTCCTGAGATGAATAGAGCCTCGGGAGAGGATGGGTACCTGTCAGGTGAGTTAGATAAAGAGAGGGCAGAGTCCACTGAGTGAACGACTTTATTTAAGGTTCAAACGTTTTAAATACTTCACCTTATCAGAGTGAGCTGCCGTGTTCTCAGGAGAGGCCGAGCAAGTTCAGGCTGCAGTCTCAATCCAATTTGTCATCAATAATGAAGTTTTTCATCACAACAAAGGTAAAATATAATTTGGTGTTTGTTCGTTTTATTTGCTGTTATGGATCGAATCATGTCATGACACGAAAACCAACGTTCACTTCAGACCATAGACTGTATAAATAATGGACGTAGTAGCCGTGACGTCACCCATCTGTTCCTGAGCACTGTTTTGAAGCCAATCGTCGACCGGAATCATATTGGTAATGCTGAACACAGCTGTTTGAGCCTCCTCGCCAACAGCTATGTGTTCCTGTCCAGGAGTCTAGTCAGTTATCTCCTTAAATGGGCAAAACTCGTAATCTTAATATCTTCTGAGCTGTCGCCTCAGAAAAAAATCACTCCCCGTACAATGTGTGCCGATAGAGAAATTAGCTACATAGACCCCAGCCGTTTTTTTTTACCAGGCTGTAAACATGTTTATTTCTGCTTTAAAGATCGTCTTCTTTGAATGGGTGTGTATGTAGTTTTCAGTGTCTCTGCAGCCAGCCTCAAGCGGATGCTCGATGAACTGCAGTTTAGAAAACTTCCCCATGGGCTTCATATTTTGAGATCAGGGGGTTGCCGCTTGCTTCAGACATACGAGTGTGAAGCTTAGAATACACTCTGTATTATTTTAGGGCGCTCCCTGTGTTGAGGAGGTTTGTCTCTGTGCCGACCTCACCCTGTACATGTTTATCAAATCCTTCTATGATTTTAATGTCTGAGATGCGTTTCACTATGAATATGTGGCTTCAGAAATAAATGTTAAATGAATGTTCTTGGTACACTGTGGGCTGGTTTGGTGAGAGGAAAGAAACACAGAGGAAAACAGGAACACAGAAATCACAAAGCAGCTTCAACTGCATCCAAAAGGTTTTTTTTGGTAATGTGAAAACAGCTGTTGCATAAACCAGTGTGTGTGTGTGTGTGTGTGTGTGTGTGTGTGTGTGTCTTTGTGTGTGTAGCACATGTACAGATGCATGAGCACATGACAGCCTGGTTATATATGCATACAGTTAATTAATCACTCAACAGAAGCAAAGCAGCATGAAGACAGAAACAGAGGAACATAGAGGATGTTTAAACTGTCAATCAAACTCTGGGACACGCCCACTCTGAGGCTCCACCCTTTGTTCTGATAAATATTTATCCAAAACTGATTTTTTTTTGTCTTACATCAGGATAAACTTTAAAGCTGCACAGTCTGAAATATGAAACTTATAAACTCCTTAATGTTGATAATAATCCTCTCCTCATCTGTATCTCTGTTACATCAACACGTTTTAAAACTCCACACTTAAAGCTCCTGAACTCTCTCTCTCTCTCTCTCTCTTGCTGTGTGGACCCTCAGTCTGAAGGAGCCCTCTATTAGCAGCTTTAAATCCAGCCAGTCAATAAACCAATAAAATCCACAATACCTGCACATGTCACCATTTAGATTTACAGACTAATCTGTCACCAAACTCCAACAATAAGAGCAGAGCAAGTCTGCAGGTCACTGCTCGGACTCATCTTTCCTCTCTCATGTTGTTTCTCTTCTTCCAGAGCCGCCTGCAGCCCAGGCGGTGAAAACAGCAATGTGTTACTGTGACAGAAAGCCTCTGAGTACAAGTGATGTCCCCACCAGACACCACCATTCAAACAGCCGACCCCCTCCTGCCTCTGTCAATACCCATCACAAAGACCGCTCCTGTTTACACAGAGGAGCTCAGCTCACTTGACCCGGCCCTCAGGACAGACCTCCATCATATTCATACAGTCTCAGTTTATTCAGCTTCAATTGAACACACATTCTTCTCCTTCAGGAGGACAGAAACTGGATTCCAGTATCATATTGTTCTATTTCAGTCCCTCTGACAGCTCTCCTGAATCCCAGAGAGACTTCTTTTTTTGTGAAAGTGGTACAACATCTGTCTGAAGTCTCCTTTAGAGCCTGAATCCAGCAGACGTTGACAGATGAGGCATAACAAGAAGACTACATCCACTCTCCTACCAGGGACCCAACTACATTTCAAAGCACGAATAAACAAGGCACTGCAAAATTCATGGACAAAAAGGCTCCATCAATATTTCAGTCATGGCTTTGTGTGACTAAATCACGCACAGTGGCAGTCTGCTTAGTGGGCGCTCCTCGTCTCCACGCCGCGCTGCGTTGTGCGCTCACAGGCGCGTCCTTGGACTCCTCCTGCATGTTAACACACAGCGCGTTACCACAGGAGTGCTTATTATTGTGGTTCCCGAAGTGGGGTCAGGGGACCTTCCCCGGGTCTCTAATTGACCATTAAACGGGTTCAATAAGTCAGACTGAGCCTGTGTTAATTAAAATGCAGTTAAATATGAAGGTTCAAACAAAGGAGCTTTAATAACAACTTTCACTCTGCAGCGCGTGCAAACACACAACAACAAAGCTGCGCGTGAACCTGAGCCTCAGAGTGATGTAATGGCAGACTGAGGCGGAACACTGAACCTCTTATGTGCATGAAAACGCTCCAAACTCCTGTTCTCTCAACAAAGACCGGAGTCTGACAGCATCCAGCGCGCAGCACCTGGACCACCTGGATGCGTAAAGACCTCCGCCAGCCTCCACCTCTCCACCGTGCAGCCTGCACACAGAACAATGCACACTTTCTGCTGCTGTGCGCTGTGGCTGGAGTGATGGATGGAGAAAGGTGAAAAAGGAGGTGTATGCAGGGGATGGTGCACGAACCAGCAGGTCGTGACGGGACGTGTCGAGGACAGGGATCGGCTACTTACGCTGCTGTTCTCTCCTGTCCAGTGGACCATCGCCTGGTTGTGGGTCGCATCTCCTTTGAGCACGAAGGAACTGCTGAGCAGAGACATTTGTTTATCCCGGGACAGAGCCCTCCTGAAGCGGGGCGAGCTCTCCGCGCCGACGGCTTCCTCGTCAACATCCGTCGGTAAGCCCGGCGGGGAGCCTCCGCCACCGCCGCCCATGTCAAATGTACGGTCCTCACCGCCGCGCCGGGTTAGAGCCCCGCTGTCACAGCGCGCGGGTCCCGGCAGTGCCATCCAGGCCGAGGCGGTCAGCAGAAAGACGCAGAGCTGCGCAGAGGAGCGGAGCGGGGTGTCGGGGCGCAGAGATGCCATGCTTTGCGCCGTAGTAGCGCTCGAATCGCGGAGACTGATGGAGAGAGCGCTGATGCTCGTGGAAGATAGAGAGGAGAATACTGTACGCCGAGAGAGAGAGGGAGAGGGAGGGAGAGAGAGAGGAAGGGAGAGAGAGATAGAGACAGGGGGAGGGAGGGGAACTAGAGCGAAGGCAAACAGTGGGAACAACGTGGATGCGTCTGTGAGCCTGATCCACAGGACGGCGCAGTGGTGCCATCTACCGGCGTGAAGCTGCAGATGTGAGCGGCTATGCGTCTTCATGTGTCACTACATGATGAAGTAACAGTCTAGATATGACACATGACGTATTCAAAGATGCAGAGTGTGTTATTATCACAGGCCCTGAGGAGCCGGAGCTCAGAGGAAGATTTACAGCTCTAAGTCTGTCACAGAGGGAGAGACTGTCAAAGCCGAGGAAGCCAGTGAAGTGTTTTAAAGGAATTAACAGATATTTGTTGACATAATTCTACTGTATTATCATCATCCTCTGTTAATCCTCTGATTTAGTCTCTCTGATCAGAAGTTATTACAGTTTTCTGCTGACATGTTTATCTCAGAGTGCGTTAAAGTGAGTCCTAAAGGTTGATATGAGAACATAAAGCCTCATGTTGTATTGAATGAAGGCTGTCAGAAGCAAAACATCTCCTAGCGATGATGAAACTTAGTCACACATAAACATGGCATGAATGAACAGAGGTAGAGCAACAATGATAGCATCACTAGGCTAATGATAGGGGTGTGCTACTATTGGATAGATGTGACCAGGTGATCAGAGGAGTGAGCATGTAGAGCTTCATATGTTTCATATTTACAAACTCAAACACATCTTCTACCAAAAACTAACTCTTAAAGGATGTGATGAGGCGTTAGAAAGGACTCGGGTTCAACAATCAATGAAATAGAGTTGCATACAGTAGCTTTAATGCTCAGATGTATACTGCCTTTCAAACTTTGCATTCTTTAAAATGAAGAAGTACTTTTGGTGGCTACTACTAAACAAAACTCTCTTTCTGTACAATTTACATGACAAAATGATTCAGTTATGTTAAGAAAAAGATCCAGAGCTGGAATGAAACATCTCACATTAGATCTGACGTCTGCTGGTTTCACCTAAGCGGAAACCCCCGGCCGTGAGAATTGAAGCCAATGTGGAAGTGTTAAAAACTGCAGTTCCTCGAGTGTCCACTTGAGGCTGGCTGCAGAAACACAGGAAACCACATACACACACATTCAAAGAAAACGATCTTTGCAGCAGAAATAAACATGTTTACAGCCTGGTAAAAAAAAAACGAGTGTAGTCTAGATAGCTCATTGCTCGATGGGCACACACTGTACGGGGGTGAATGTTTTCATAAAGCTGCAATTTAGAAGATATTAAGATTGCATGTTATCCATTATAAGAGGCACATCTGACTTGATTGACGGGAACACTGTCGCTGTTGGCGAGGATGCTCAAAGCCCGCCTCTTTACCTCACACTAGCTCGACAGCAGTTAGGTTGAGTTCAGCATTTCCAATATGGCTTCTGTCGAAGATTGGCTTCAAAACAGCGCTTCAGAAACAGATCGGTGACTTGATGGATACTACATCCATTATCAGTTTATGGTTTCACCTGAAACACAGAGAAACTCTTCCTCTAACACAGCCCTGGCCAGAAAATAATACAAACTAAATGTCCCTGTTGTATTAAAACAGTTTGTGATCAGTGACACGCGTGAAAATCTCTGAGGTGTGCATGAACGTGATTTTGCATCTTTAGGGGAGGCTCGGTTTGTTGATACGCTCTGGTTGCATGTGTTTTTCTTTCTTAAAGCACTTTAGACTCACGTTGAACATGTTTAAAGCTGCAATTGTTTTAAGGTAAACCTTGTTTGATCCACTGACTGAATAAACCATGCGGACCAGCTCAGACACAGCAGACCTCCTCACTGATGAAGTTTTATTCTTCGTCTGTTAAAGGCAGGTATGCTGACCCGAGTCCTGCAGATAATTTGTAAATCCTTCAGGTCAGCAGTCATCAGCTCCGAGGCGGTCACCGCTGAATCCTCCAGGATTTGTTTTTGTTTCAACTTTTAAATGAATTCTTCATTTTTAATTTGATCTCTGCTCCCAATTTAAGAGATAAACCATCAGAAGACCTGAAGCAGTCATCGCAAACATCCCCCGAAAGGGACACCAGAGCTGCACGCTGCTTGCTCACTCTCACTCCTCACCGCGTACGTGTGGGCGACCAGCTGGCAACAAGGTCAAAGGTCACACACTAAGTAATGAGCGTCCTTCTATCCTGTTAAAGTGAGAGGCTGGATTAACCCTTGCTGGATCAGGACCAAGCGGCTACCTCCGGCCGTGAGAATTGAAGCCAATGTGGAAGTGTTAAAAACTGCAGTTAATCGAGGGTCCGCTTTAGGCTGGCTCCAGAAGTACCGGAAACCGCATACACACCAATTCAAAAAAGCCGATCTTTAATGCAGAAATAAACATGTTTACAGCCTCGTACAAAAAACGAGTGCAGTCTGGATAGCTCATTTCTCGATTGGCACACACTGCACGGGGGTCAATTTTTTCAGAAAGCGGGAATTTCGACGATATTAAGATCACGAGTTTTCCATTATTAGAGACACAACTGACTTGATTGAAAGGCGGGGACAATGTAGCTTTTAGTCAAGGAGGCTCAAAGCCCGCCTCTTTACCTGACCCTAGCTCAACAGCAGTTAGGTTGAGTTCAGCATTTCTGATATGGCTCCTGCCGACGACTGGCTTCAAAACATCGTTCAGAAATAGATGGGTGACGTCACGGATACTATGTCCATTATATGTGGTTTCCTGTGTTTCTGCAGCCAGCCTCAAGCGGATGCTTGATGAACTGCAGTTTCTAACACTTCCCCATGGGCTTCACATTTTGAGACCGGGGGTTGCCGCTTGGTCCAGATTGATAAATGCCGACCTGTACATGGAAATGATCGTACACCCAGTTTCCGTTCTAACACAGGTTTGATAAATGAGGGCCACTGTCAGTAACATTTAAAGGATGCATTTCTAAATCAGCATACAAGGGGGCGAAGCAAACACTGACAGACGCAGAGGTGACCTTAAGAAACATATGAACTTGTTTAAGGTATTAAAGTGGACTCCTGATTCAAACAGGTTCAGAGTTTGTAACGTGACCACACAGAGAGGTGGACATGATTATTTCAGCAGAGCCTCTGTCTAAAGACACGTCGTGGTCTCATGGTGACCTACGAGCTGTATCCGTGTTTGAAAGCTGATCTCTGTGAATTATTCACCGTCACAGTCCGGCTGTTGGTGCTGCAGGTTGGGAATAAATGCAGAGGCAGTCATACTGAAGGCTCAGCTGGTCTCAGATCAGAGCGCTCAGGTGTCCAAGCAGCAGAGCGGGAGCAGAGAGGTTTGAATATTTGATGGATGTGAGGGCAGGAGGAGCAGAGCCATGTCAGAGACCACCAGGAGACACTTCACAGAGATGTCAGCTGGATTCTGGGACATGAGATGACTTCAAATGATTATTCCTGACTTACTAACAGACAGCACAGTAAATAAAGCATGTGTCTGTACTTGTTGAATAATTCAGTCTGCATTAATATTATGGGTCTAAATGTAAACTGTACGACACGTGAGGAGACAGAGGACTTCAGATCAACATGTCCTCCTGATCTGAGAGCGTGCAGAGCGTGCACCCTGTATGACCTCCACAATGCCGCTCCTAAACTGAGAACAACTTTAAATATTTCATAGAGCTGTGTATGTGTGTGTGTGAGAGAGACCTGACGTCAGATTAAACGCAGACTCTGCTCTTGTTCGTTGTTTCCCAGAGAACCAGAGCGTCCATGAACACAGGAGAATTATTTTTAAAGGTTGAAGCGAGAGAGCAGAGTGAAACTCAAAGTCTCCTGTTCATATCAAAGAGAGATCGATGAAGTCTACGGCGGCCCAGAGGACACAGAGCGAGCCACAGCTGTTAAGAGAGGACGTCTTCATGTTTGAAACTGAAGCAGACTTTGAAGAAGATTTGAACCACTAGAACGGATCCACAGTGTGTCTGCAGGGTCAGTCTGTGATGGGCAACCAGCAGTGGAGTTTAAAACCTTCCTCAGTATCTCTGACGCAGCGTCTCTGCTTCATGAATCAGAAAGCTTTCAGAAGCTCAACTACTGACCGAGTCGTGAGTCTTTATTTTGAAGCAAAGCAGAACATTTCACTGCTAAAGATCAGTCGATGAACCCTACATGACGAGACTTTCAATAACAACTTTGTCAACAACAACAGAGGTGGATAAACTCATCAGTCTCATATTTATAAGCAGTGGCAGTTCTGGGGAAGGGCCAACAGGGGCCAGTGCCCCTGTAAAACTGAACCTGGATCCCCCCTGTGCCCCCCCCCCTCCACACCAAACAAATATTATACAATAAAAAAAGCCTCTGTATCGCGCCAATGTTACAGGCGGAACACATGCGTGTGCCACTTGGTTCCAGTCCCTTAGAGTGCTAAGGGACTCATGCTGAGTGTAAACAGTCAAACAGCTGCTGTCAGTCTGCATTTTGATCTAGTACACAGTATATATGTCTAGTATATAGGGATGCACTGATGTTTTGCCAGTTTGTTCTCAGCCGTTCCTCGCCCTTCTCAGTCTCTTTTGTCAGGGTTAAATGTGTCCCTCTGACAACACCCTTGGCCCCAGCCTGGCCCCCCCAGTAAAATTGGTCTAGAACCGCCACTGTTTATAAGGTCAGAGTTTCAGGTTTGAGCTGCAGCACCAGGACACTATTCACTCCATGATTTCTGTGTAAACTTTCATCGAACAGAAGCAAATATTAAGCAACAGTTAAAAAGACTAACGGGTAAACTCCACCAGATCCGTCTCCGCTCCATCACAGCTCCAGATCTGATAGGTTTCATTTTCTAGTCAAAGGGTTAACTTTCACTGGATCCACAACAAACCGTCATGATGAGCGGAGCCAGGCCTGGAGTCAACAGCTCAGAGGTTTTCAGAGGACGATAAAGACAACATGGATGAAGAGAGGAGGAGGAGAATCCTTGATTCAGTAATTACCACGGGAAAACCTTGGTCACATGACTCCAGCTGTCTGGAGGTCCTGCTCCGATGAACGAGAGAGCACAGAGCAGGACGATAGGTGAGCTTCCTGTCTGATCCCATCATTACAGCTGAATAGCTCTGCTCATGTTGTGTTTTTACAAAGTGAGCAAAATCTTGTCTTTAAGAAAGAACATAAAAACCTTTAAAAGAGAAACGGAGTCTCTAAGAGAGAACATAAAACTCTGCATTAAACTACAGTTTAAATAAAACTTAAAAGGAAGTCTTGTTCTTATTAAAGAGGGAAAAACAAAACAAGTTTGAAAAGGAGCAGAAACTGATCAATCCACCTGATCTACGCTCCTGCAGATCTTCATCATGAGCAGCTCTCACTGAGAACAGGAGGAACTCTACAGGTCAACTGACCCTGTGTGCAGGGTCCATTATTATACAAGAGATCCCACTGAGTGTGTATGAGTAACAGAGAATGATCCTGAATCATGTGTTCAATCACAGAGAGGGTAAGCTGCAGATCTACTCTGGAGCACCGTCAGGTTCCGATCCTGGGTCTGACCATGGTTCAGATCCTGGTTCAGCTCCTGGTTCAGCTCCTGGTTCAGCTCCTGCAGGAGTGTTTGAGATGTGAGCAATGATGGAGCCGGCTCTGTTAAATTAACAGCTGGTGAGTGTCCGTCTCGAGCTGTCCTCCTGCGGCTCCATAAAACTAACGCGCATTAATCTTCATAACACCCAATTATCCATGAAAGTTTCGTGACGGACAGAGCTACGTTAGCAGCTGCATGCTAACGAGCCGGACCCCCGCCGTCCAAGGTTTACCTCCCCCTGTGCCGTCTGTGTTTCAAATGATGCAAGAGCTGCTTTATTTATCTGGACTACATACACACACACACACACACACACACACACACACACACACACACACACACACACACACACACAGACACACACACACATATACACACACACATACACACACACACACAACACTACACACAGTGAAAGAGACGGAGGCACAAACACACACCAAGGACGGCCATGAAAAATTCACTGCGTTTAGTTTTCTGAGCGGTCATGCTGCGTCTGATTCTCTCCGATTTTATATCTTTTTTTCTGAAGGTTACAATAAATAAACACACACACACACGCGCGCGCGCACACACACACACATACACACACGATCAGATCACTGAACAACACCAGGCTGAGTCCTGGTCTGAGGCGTCTGAAACACAAGATCAATGATCATGGTTTCTGTATTTATGATGATAAACTGTAAACTGAACTTCAAGATGGAGCTCACACAGACAAGTCTATAGCTGACTGCAGCTCTGTCGCCTCTTTTAGCCTCTCTGAGTGCCTTGTTTTGGTATTTCTGTCTGCTCATGTTTATTAAATGCACTTTGAGCACATTTCCCTTCTCTCTCTTAAGTAGTGTTTTTCAAACAATCAGATTTAGTTTTTATCAACATTCACTCAGCGTCCTCGATTTTAAACACAGACACACAGCAGTCAGTAGGGATGAAACTGAGAGACAGAAGCCTGAAAACACACAGAGAAAAGCAGCTCATGTTAAAGATATTAAACGAAGACTGAACACGACACTTAGTGTTTAAAATGAGTACTGCAGTCCAAAGTCAAAATATAGTAGAGAGCTGACCCTCCTCCTCCTCCTCCTCCTCCTCCTCCTCCTCCTCCTCCTCCCCGTCTTTGAGCCAACACACTCACAGTATAAATCCCATCCCAACTCGTAGCTTGTTAAATTAAAGATCATTTTTCTGTTTACCTGTCAGCAATCTGCTCACCTGATCAGGAGAACTGAACCGGCTCTGTGTGAGTCCTGAAACTTCTCTTTGTTATTCATCCATTGAACTTTTTAGGTAAACAGAACCAGTTCACCTGCACGCTTCCATCACTGCTACATCTGTTGGTTCACCGTGATAACTGATCTCATATCTGACAATTTGAGGGGTGGCGTGGGGGCTTAAAACTACAGAACAAAAACAGACTGTTCAGACCAGAATCTGTTCTCTGAAGGGTGACTGGCTGTTGCACTGTCGTCAGAGAGGCCACTGTTTCAGCATGTTTCCTAAATGTCTGATGATATGATGAAGATCATGTTTTCAGTCAGCAGATACATCACATACTGCTCCTCTAAATGCTGGGCTGTCTAAAACACTCTGAGCCAACATGATGAGAGCTGAAGATCACCAGAGCTCACAGTCAGGCGTCTCAAACAGGCTGAAACGTTTACCTTAAAGTTTATTCTCTGTTAGTTAAAATAAAGTGTGTGTGCAGCTGTTAGTAATTAACACACTCTGTGTACATGGAGCATGAACACACACTTGAACCTCACACACACTCTGATTGATGTTCCACCGTCATGATGAGCAGACGATGATCGACCTCGCTGAACTCCTCAGGAGCAATTATCTGAGTCTGGGTCCTTAAAGTGCACACATACACACATCCCTCTAAACACACGCAGGCACGCGCACGCGCACACACACACACACACACACACACACACACACACGCACGCACGCACGCACGCACGCACGCACGCACACACACACACATGCACACGCACGCACACGCACACACACACACACACACACAAACACACACACACTCCCTCCCTCCCTCCCCCCCCCTGTATCTCATATTCCCTCTGCACGGTCTGACAGGTGTGACCATGTGTTAGCTGTCCCCCTGCAGACGGACCCTGAGCGCCCTCAGTCACACTCTGTCAGCACGGCGCTCTGACGTCTCACCCTGCTGATGGAAACACACAAGGACGAGGAGCAGAGAGAGGAAGACCATGGTGTGTGAAAACAACAACGAAGCTGCTCACTGCAAACGCACAGGTCTCAGAGTTTCATGTTCACGACTCTCTGATGAATCAGAGTACTGAAACAGCGTCCTGTCCCTGAGGTGGCCGTGTCTGTGATCCTGATTCTGTCAGGTGATCTTCACGCAGGTAAACTGAATTAAATACGAGACTTGATGTGTTTCTCTGTCTCACCTCGTGGTAACTCTGCAGCTCAGAGCGATCATTCTGACCTACAGCAAACCTTCACGGATGAACAGCTGATTATCACTACATGTGTTAACCCGGGTAGCTTCAGGCTGAGAGACTGATCCATATGTTCCTCTTATTGACTCACAGCATGCAGTCTAACTGTCTGTACAGTGTGATGATGGTTATTTTAGATATTTAAATGATGGTGCAGGTTTCAGGGGTCAGAGACACACATTTGATGCTGAAATGATGCCCAACATCAGTTTTTGAATCAGTTGAAACATTAAACTGATTATTTTTGGTTCTTTTCTCTGGATTCTGAGTTCTTCATCTCTAAGTCTTTGTGGATATGATGATAAAGCTAAATCATGATGCTGGCTGAGTAAACTAGTTCAGGTTAAACCTCAGAGCCATAAAACTTTAACTTCTGAGGCTTTTATTTTGCTTTCTCTCCTGACCAATGCCAAACTTTGTTTCCTGTCTTGGTAACACATGCTCTTATTTTGAAAGGACGTAAAAGGTATACAGTGTGATAAAGTAAAGTGATGGTAGTTTATGAACACGGGTTGAAGAAGGTCAAGCAGCACATATACAGAGGTGATGATTAGAGTCTCTCTGTCGTCACCAAGGCAAACACACGCACGCACAGAGAGCGTACACACACACGGCAAATCACTCCGACTATGAAGGGTCCTTTGTCTCTCTCTCTCTCTCTCTCTCTCTCTCTCTCTCTCTCTCTCTCTCTCTCTCTCTCTCTCTCTCTCTCTCTCTCTCTCTCTCTCTCTCTCTCTCTCTCTCTCTCTCTCTCACGACGATTGGTTTCAAAACAGCACTCAGGTAGGTTCAACTCCCGGTTTCGACCATTCGCTGTATGTCTTCCCTCGCTCTCTGCTCCCCACATCTCCTCTCAATTCTGTCAATTCATGGAGCTTTATTGGCATGACTATTCAATGACAATGTTGCCAAAGCAACCTCTCTCCCTTTCTCTCCAGCTGTCCAGCTGTCCTGATAAAGGCAGAAATGCGTACAAGTCAGATTCGAGGCAGGACAGCACCACATCAGGACAAGAAAAACCACGTCATGAAGGGAAGAACCTTGTCAGGACAGAAGAGTCTCAGACAGAAACAGGAAAGAGAGAATTCCAAATAAAGAAAAGACCCAGAACCAGCAGACGGGTTCAGAGTCAACACAGAGAAGTCTAAAGACGAGCCACAAAGACAGAGAGCCTTGAGTCAACGCAGTCCTCAACAAAGACTACAGAGGTCCTGATCAAGATACCAAAGTCCCCGGTTCTGACAGGGAAGTTCATAATCAATCTCAGAACAGACGAGACCCAAGTCATGGCAGGAATCTAGAGAGGACTAGGAGAACCCAGCATCTTCTCCATCCTTGTTCCTAAGCCACACATCCAAAACACACAGACCCTCATTAACAGACAACAGCTGGAGGTCGAGCTGAGTTAGAGGTGGAAAGAGAGCTTACAACATTTACTAATTAATTTATAACTTATTACAAAAGTCTGACAGCAAGACAGCAAAGTCTCAAATCAAGATGTTAAAGGTGAAGATGAGGAGAAGGTCAGAGGTCCCAGATAAAACCAGGAAGTCTCCTAGACACTGTTGAACTCACTTTGAGACTGAGGAGTCACACTCAAGTCCGGAGTCAGGACAGAAAAGACCTCACTAGAGTAAGAGGATGGATGAGTCACAGGTGAAGACACCTTTAGTTTATGTAGAAAGAGTGAACTGCTCCTTTAAAGACTGACAGACTAAATCACAAAGAAAGTTTAAGTTTAAAAACTGAACTGACTGACTGCTGATAGAGTCTCTTTGATTCTAAATGTTTGAATCAGACCAAGGATTCAGTGTGTGTGTGTGTGTGTGTGTGTGTGTGTGTGTGTGTGTGTGTGTGTGTGTGTGTGTGTGTCTCTAGCTCTACTTTAAAAAAAGTGTTTGAGCGCCCCCTACTGGTGGCCTGTACTGGTCAGCCGTGCAGAGCTCAGTGAGATGACCTGAGCGTCTGGTTCCTCCTCTCTGAGTCTGATCCTGGTAAACAGACTTGGTCTCTGCTGAGGTCTGGTTAGTTGTGTCGGATGAGGAGATCTCTGAACATGAATAATTGAACAACCTTGACGATGTTGTCTTTGAATAAAAACTATCTGTACTCTGAAGCGCTCTTTATTCTGGTGTGAGCTTTCTCTTCCTCCGTCTGTGCCCTTCACTCCTCCTCTCTCCTTTCTTTAAATGACACCTCTGGTAAATAAACAGCTCTATCTGCCTCTGCATCCCCGAGGCTGAGAGCTCACAATCACTATTCATAAGGACTAAATCCTCGGCCCAGATAAGCTCCCACAAACACCCTGAGCTCAAAGTGTGGAGGGGAAGAAGAGACAGCAGAGGGATGAAAAAGGGGTCAACAAGAGAACCACAGATTATCAAACCTGTCTCTCTTTAACTTCAGCCTCTGCAGCTTTTTAAATGTTTTCATATTCAGAGCACCTGAAGGCAACACAAGGTCACTGAAAGCCTCACAAACAACTCCAATAAACGTAACGAGTGTTCACAACACCACGAGTCCAAAGTGATCAGCATGAAACAAGTATCTGCAAGGACGAGATCAGAGCCTCTTTAAAGGCGGCAACGACCTCATGTTCTTCTATAAAATATAAAAGGTTGTTTAATATTTATAAAATTGGTTAAATTAAATTAAATTATAATATAACATAATATAAAATAATTAAAAATAAACTAAAATCATTTAAATATATATTGAATATCTCCAGTTAAAGGTTGTGAGGTAAAGTGGGCAGGCTGGTTATATTATGGTCATTTAGCACAAAACAATATCCCGTTACTCTCTCCAATAATTTGATAATAAAACATCTCTAAAAACATTTAACATTGAAATGAGTGTAAAACTAAACCTGCTCTTCATGTCAGTAAAGTTCAATAAAGCAGACAGGAGCAGGCATTGGTTCCCTCCTCTCACATCCAACGTCTGCATGAAACACACCAATGTTTCCAGGATATTGGCTTTATTAAAAATATCATCATCGCCATCTCATTTGCAGAAAAACAAAGAATTCAAAACTCACTACAAAGAAATTCATGAAATGAGACATCTCAGGAGTCATTACGCTTTCTCTGAGTGTCCTTCTGCTTACCTAAGAACCACCTGAGGTCCACCTGAGGTCCACCTGAGGTCCACCTGAACTCCAGCTGAGATCCACCTGAGCATCAGAGGGCATCCTGACGACAATGGAGCCGCAGAGGATCACCATGTTTCCTCCTGAAAATAAAGAGAGAGAACATGACACATCCTGAAACTCCGTTTCACTCAGTGCAGACTCTTCCTGCTCTGAACTAATCAATACTCTCTGGTTGTAATAAATACAGTTATAGGTTGTGATCAATAAGGTGTATAATCGAAGTAGAAACCTAAACCTACAGCTGTGCTTCCCAAACTGTGGGCAGTGCCCCCTGGAGGGGTCCGGAGTTATGACGAACTAAATAAAACAATACAGTTCTGCATGCTGACAGGCCAACTGTATGAATGTGACAGAGCAGCTTGTTACTATCATCACTGTCACGGGGGGGGGGGGGGGGGGGGGGGGGTGCTAAAAAACTTTGAGAACCACTAGCCTACAGAAAGTTTGTGCTGGATCTGTGGAACAAACATGGAGCTGCAGAGAGGCCCAGATGAGTTCAGCAGATGTTACTGCCCTCACTGTGGTTATGGAGGGTCTTCTCTATAGGATTCAATATCTTCATTTCACACGCTGCTCCAGGGCTGTCTACTGGAACACGGATGAAGACTACTACTCTCTTTAAAGGTCTAATAAGTCAGTTTTACTTCCTGGTACCTCATCTTCACTGCCACAGCTCAGGTGCAGGTGATTTAACACTAAAGGAGTAGTGAGTGCTGACTGACACAGGTCTTATTTCTCGTCACCCAGCAGTGAGAATAACTCAGTTAATAAATACTAACATGTGTTTGATTCTCCTGCTTCTTCTTCTGTTGGGTTTCATGGCGGGTAGCCTTCATATCAGTTGCCTAACAGCCTCCTCCTGTTTGATAAGACTGTTTGAAAACTGTCCTTGGTCACATGTGCACGTTTCACCTTTAACTTTACCTCAACCAAACTACACCGTGTCGTCTTCGAATGTAATTGGTCGAAGGCGGGAGGCGTTCTTCGCACTGCTTTCCTATTGGTTGAAAGTGCACAGTGACGACATCGCGTTGGAGCGTTCCTTCAGCGTGCGGCACAGAGCAGCTTGTTACCTGCACGGGGACGGTGAGACATGGCGAGCTGGTGTGTTCGAGCGGTGCGACAGAGCTACTGTGTGGTGGCGTCACCTGCGCTCCTCAGGTGAGACCCTGTGAGGAGGACTGTTAGACCTGGAGGAGGCGTTAGCTGCTGTTAGCTCCTGTTAGCTCAGCACACGGCTGGATAACGTTACAGGCTTGTTAGCATAGTTAGCTTGACCTTTATGTTCAGACACAGCTGTTGGTGTTTGTGTGAGAGTGTGTGTTGCGTTTAAGTGTCTCAGTCTGAAGCACAGTCACGGTTTAAAGTGTCAGCAGGAACAAGATAATGAAATAACTTGACATGGTTAGCTATGTGATCAGATAGAGATGAACTAATGCTAAACTAACCTCCTTCAGGTGTGTGTGTAGTTTAACATGTTGTCACCTGAATGAGTTAAACTCTGTAATCTGCTGACTCTGTTTTCATCCTCTCCGATCAAACCTCGCTCTGAAATCTGCTCATCTCAAAGTTTTTGTAGTTTTTTTTTAGCCTGAAGCTGCAGATGACGTTGAGCTGACGTCACGAACCCACGCTCTTTCATTAGCGTGGATGATGACATGCGTTGAAATGTCTTATTCTTCCTCTCAGACGTCCTCTGACCCTTGGTTTAATCTCTAATCTGTGTCTGGATGAGAGTTGATCATTTAATTGATTATAAGTCAGTGACATAACATCCTGAGACTGAGAGCCAGGGACAGGTGTACTGTCTGTGACGTCATGAAGGTGTGTGCCAGACTCAACTCAACTTTATTTATAAAGCACCTTTCATGCATAAAACATGCAGCCCAAAGTGCTTCAAAGAATAACAGAGAGACAGAAGAAAACAGCAATGGTAAAATTAATAAAATAAAATAAAATCAATACAGTAAAATTGATAAAATATGTAATAGTGGAAAGAAAAGTTAAAAATAAGGTAGTTCTAACAAGATCAGATGGATACAAGAAATAAATAGATACATAAATAAGATAAATACATTTTAAAGCAATTATTATTATAATAATGATTAAAATAATAATTCAGTCTGAGGCTAAAAATAAATTACCTTAAATTAACAGCTAGATCAAAAAGGTAAGTCTTAATTTTATTTTTAAAAACACCCAGAGAGCTCGCCGTGTTAATGTCCAGAGAAAGAGAGTTCCAAAGCTTAGGGGTTTAAAAAACAGAAAGCCCTCTGGCTCTGAGACACACGAGGAACATTTAAAAGGGAAGCATTCGAGGACCTGAGTGATCGGGTTGGAACATAAAATGACAGGAGATCAGTAATGTATGTATGGAGGAGCAAGGCTGATAAGAGCTTTAAAAACAAGTCAAATAACTTTAAAATCCATTCTAAAATAATATAATATGCGAGTATTAAGAAGTGGAGTTATGTGATCAGTTTTCTTTTTCCTTGATCAATCTCTAGTTGCAGCATTCTGAACAAGCTGCAGTTTCTTGAGACTTTTTGGGCAAACCAGTTAAAAAGGGAGTTGCAGTAGTCGATGCGGCTTGTGATGAAAGCATGACGAAGACTAATAAGAGTACACTGTCTATAAGAGATCAACAGGTAAAATATGCTCTGTGTGATTATAATATTGTTTAATGTTGGAGAGAGAAATGATCGTGTTATCTGAACACGTGTGCGCTGACTGAGTGTCTCAGAGAGGAACTCTACAGTGAACCACAGGTCAGTCATGATGTCCTCCTCTTCCTCCTTCAGAGCGTCTCCCCGGTTGTTATGCACGGCCACGAAGCAGAAGAATGGCCACGGACCGGAGGACGAGGCCGAGAAGCCGGAGCAGAGCTCAGCTGAGAAGGTCCTGACGGAGGAGAAGACACAGCTGGAGGAGCAGCTGAAGGAGATGACGGTTAGTCAGAGATGTAGTATTATTCAATTTCAATTCAATTTGCTTTATTGGCATGATCAAAGACATGTTGTTGCCAAAGCACATAAGATTCATACACATACATTACATTCATTACATATTGTATATATTCCATATTTTATACGCATTAATGAACAATGGTGTCATCCATACAGCATATCTCAATGTTCTCACTTGATGCGGTATGCTAATAAAACGTTCCCCCAAAATCAAACATTATGGGATGGTGCGTCCCTCAGGCTGTGACAGGCAGACAAATATTTAGCAGACAGAAGAGCTGCTGACCTTTCCCCCAGGAGAACTGACAGTTTCTCTTCTGGGGTTAATGTTGGGAAGTCTGGTACCATTTTAGTAATTTCCATGTAGTCGGAATCTCTTAATAAAGAGAACTTGCCACAGTGGAGGAGGAAGTGCATTCAGTCTGTGCTGTGTTTGGATTCACAGCGCAACTCTAACCCTAAGACACAAACACATCGCTTCCTGTCCAGCAGTGTTATCAGAACCACTCTGAGCTGCACAGAGAGAACCAGCATCAGGTCTCCTCCTGTTCATACATGAGTTGTCTCTTCAGTCATGTAAGGTCGGCTCTGAGTGCTGACTGTTTTCATTTTAAGATGAAGCAAAGATGTGAGAGTTCATCCAGAGTCCGAGCACACGGAGAGGAACCACAGCATGACAGCTTTAACACAAGCTCCTCACATAAACATCTTTATTCCACTTCTTTTTACTTTGAAATAAAATTAACTTTACCTTAGATCTCGTATCTTTGTCGTAGTAACTGAGTTCTGTTTGTGTGTTCACAACGTCATGTTTGTACGTGTGTTTCTCTCTCCAGGAAAAGTACAAGCGGGCCTTAGCCGACACAGAGAACCTCAGGACGAGGAGTCAGAAGATGATAGAGGACTCTAAACTCTACGGTAACTCTCCATGTTTGATCTGTTTCCTTCATTGTTACTCATCTGACATGGGCTGTTTTTGAAACCGCTTACTATGCTAGCAGTATGTACTGATCTGGCAAAATCCAGTATGTGAACAAGAGCAAAATCTGCAGGACGCCAAAACTACCCGGATGTTGTACTAATTCAGGGAAATTTGGCAGGACGATCGGACCAGTCTCCCTTGCGTACTGTTTCCCACAATGCACAGCGTTAACATTCTGTTTCTTTTTTTTTTCTTCTTTTTTGATGGGGGGTACTCAGTTTTAAGGTGCTGGGAAAATTATTAAATCCCATATAAACCACTTCTTAACTTTTTGATCATAAGTGGATGCAAGAAGTAGTTTCTCTATCAGCTTGTTCGTTGTTTACTTCTGCTTTCCGAAACTGGAAATCAAGGGACGCCTGACCCAGCATACTGCAGAACAGATCCAACAGAACAGTCATATTACATACTACCTTCAAATGCAGTATGTACTGCATACTACATTTCTAGGTAGTATTTAGCAGGCCTGTTTGAAAACAGCCATAGATCACCTGTTGACATATCATGTGGTTCCAGGGTGAATAATCTGCAGTTGCATGTTCCCTCCACTAGATGACACCAGAGAGCTGCTTTAGCTTTTGAACATATGGTGCGCCTCTGTGAAAGAGCTGCTCTCTTCACAGTCCAAAGTTTCAAAGTTCTTATACTTTGAACAGAGAAGGAAACACAGACCCAGGACGCGTGTCTGTCTCTGCTCTCTGTCCTCTCTCCGTAGCTCCTTGGAGCAGCAGGAGATGAGACTCACTCAGCTCTAACATGTCTGTTTTCATCTCCAGGGATCCAGGGTTTCTGTAAGGACCTGCTGGAGGTGGCTGACATTTTGGAGAAGGCCACAGAGAGTGTTCCTAAGGAGGAGGTGACGAGCCAGAACCCTCACCTGAAGAACCTGTACGACGGCCTGGTGATGACCGAGGTCCAGATCCAGAAGGTGTTCACCAAACACGGCCTCCTCAAGCTCAACCCAGACGGCCAGAAGTTCGACCCGTACGAGCACGAGGCGCTCTTCCACGCCCCCGTGGAGGGGAAGGAGCCGGGCAGCGTCGCCGTGGTAACCAAAGTTGGCTACAAGCTGCACGGTCGCACGCTCAGACCGGCGTTGGTGGGCGTGGCCAAAGCCCCCTAGAGTCTGTGATGTAACTGTGACAGAGTGAGGTTTGTTTTGATGCCTGAGCGATGGAGGAGCTCAGGTACAGCAGACTGGTCAGGTCAGCCCGACACACTTTTACCCACAATCCTTTACTTTCATCAGCCGCCCCGAGGCCTCAGGACGGGAATCACATCGAGCAGGACTCTCTGGACCAGCTCCACCCGCTTTAAGATGCACAGTTTGAGTTAATTCAGAGGATCATCATAAACATTCAGAGGACGAGAGGCTGAGACAAATCCAGCTGTGCTGAGTCTCACCTGCTGCTGTCATTCCTGTCTTTAGTCTCAAACTCTCATCACCTTACCTGTGTCTCTCTCCATGTGTGTGGGGTTTAATAAATCCAGTGAATCAAGTCTGTAGTACGTAAAGACCGGTCTGAGATGTTACTGAGGCGGCTCTCTGCACTGCACTCACCTGTGAGGCTGCTGGGAGGTGGCTCTGTGACGTCCACGGTTAGGCTCACCTGTGCAGGACGCTGCTGTGAAAACATTAGAGCATGTGTGGATCATCAGAACCATCAGTTTCAGAATAAAGTGACCAACTTTAAAAAGTGTCTTTGATTTCATATTCCTCTGATCATCAAAGTTTCTTCCTCTGAATTCAAACTGTAAACCACGGAGGGAGAGGGAGGGAGGAGCATATAGGTACCGCGCCCGCACACAGGTAACACATCTGAACACAGGTAAGATGTCCGAACACAGGTCACACTTCTGAACATAGGTAGCATGTCTATGGGTAATGCGTCTAAATAGAAGTAACACCACACTAAGACATACTGTAAACCGTGATTCAAACACAGGAGGGTGGTCTGTTTACTCCTGAGCAGCCCGAAACGCTGTGAATCCACTTCAATCTGTAAACAGGAAGTTAGTCACAGCACACTAAAATTAACTTATCTAAAAATGATCAATAATGAGTACAGACGCTTATTTAAATGATAAGATTTGAGCAAAGAGGGACAGATTAATGTTTGAATTACCTGATAAATAAAACTATAAGTTAAAAATGACAGATTAAGGTCTTAATGGATACAAAAAAAGTCTGTTAAAGCTGCTGTTGGTAGTCGTGATATAAACATCAGTTCGGAGAGAGATTTCGAATGTCAACACTGCCCCTTCCCACCAGATTTCCTCTCACTCACCTCCCCCTCTCCTCTCTGCTCCCGTAACCCCGCCCACAAAAGATTGTTGTGCGCGTTCTATGAGAAAGAAGTGGCTTCCCAGCTAATCAGGGCGACAGAGGGTCGGGGAGTAGCTCTGATAGGTCCGTGATAACGGGAAAGAGGGGAATAAGAACATTGCTTGATACAAAGGCAACTGAAAACAGAGATTTTGCGATAGTTTCAAATTACTTCACTTACTGATGAGTAGCGATTGGTATTATGACCTTTTATCCAAACCCAGCAGGAAAATAGTAACGTTTTTACACCATTCCTACCAACAGCAGCTTTAATAAGTGTAAGTACAGAGACAGATAGCCAGGTATCATGCTAATAATAAGTCAAGTGGTTCTCTAGAACAGTGGTTCTCAAAGTGTGGTCCTGGGACTCCTGGGGGTCCGTGTACCATAGCGTGGGGGTCCGTGAAATAATTAAAACACATTTCTAATAAATTATAAAATTGTACTGTCATTAAAAACAGCATATATGCCATTGTTAGGATAACATTTAGTGGCTCAAAGGGATATGTGAGTCTTGCTACTGCTAATTTTCTGAAAGCTTTTAAGATCAATTACTTGAAAAGTATAAATGCTGTCATGTTGAGTCCACAAGGAATGAAATGACCCTCTGTTTTAAAGTATAAAAGTGGTATTTACATGATTCAAATTGAAGTGCACTCTGTTTATCACTATGGTACAGGTCTGAAGTATTTAGATTGATAAGTTTTACAGTACGAATAGTTCCAAGGGCATCTAAGAGTGCAAATGGTAGTAAGCATGTGCTTATTTTATTTTACAATTATGAGGGAGTCCTTGGAAAATGTACTCACCTGTAAGGGGTCCCTGGCTCCAAAAAGTTTGAGAACCTCTGCTCTAGAATGTACAGATTATTGATCAATAACAAGCAGAAAGTGAACCATAAAGGATCAATATTCAACTATTAGTAATTATTTAACTATTGGAACAAGTTGCTAAGTCATTTTTCAGTTAGAATGTGTAAAAAATAAAGATAAATGTGAAATAGCTAAAGTTAAAGGAGCTAACAGATGAACAGTTAGCTTAAATGATCGGAAAAACGTCCGAAACAGTCTAAAAAAAATAATCAATAACCACTTAATATTACTGTCTAAGTATTGAACTGTCACTTGACAGTTTGCATTGAGTCATTATTAATGGTTAAGATTGCCAAAATGATCAGCTAAAAATAAGAGAGATGTTAAAATGATTAGATTGGAGAGTTTTAATGAATAGCTATTCATTAAAATTCAGTACATAACATATTTAATATTAAATAATATTTCATTTACAGGTTTATATAAAACTATTAGGTTATAAAGTATAGTTATACATATTTATATATATCTATATACAATCTTTAAATATTAGTAATGTATTCAAGTTAAGTTTTCAATACTTTCCATCTGACCTCAGTTCTTCATTCAGAATGACTTTAAAATAAATATCTTTAAAACAGTGAATTTAATAAAAAAGGATGTCGAGAAAAAGTTAAATATTTTCCATCAGTTAAAAATGAAGCATTCTTCTCATTACTCATGAACAAAATGTTTAAATCTCTTTATGTTAACTTTGAAGATTGTGGCGTAAAGCTAAAACAACATGTCTGTGTGTGAGAGTATTTAGAGTTATTTTAATGATTGTGTAGTCTGTCTTTACAGACGTATCAGTGTTCATCAGAGTCAAACTGAGCTCTGATCACAGCTCAGAGTTTCACACCTGAGTTATTGTTCTGCATGTGTTAAGCACTTTAACAGATCAGTTATTAAAGAGTTTATTTCTGTGCATTAATAATAAAGAGTGAATCTTGTCAGTGCTGAGCAGTGTAACCTCATTGACATGCTGCTCTGCTGGAGCTCTGCAGACGGAGGAACAAGCCCTCCCTTTGTTTAGCACTTTCTTTTTCTCTCGAGTTTAAAAAATCAGTGAAGGGAAAAACAGAGTGATTCAGAATGATAAAGTATCTGCACTTTAATACAACTCCAAACACACCGTGTCATTTTCAACAACAACAAGGTGACAGGACAACAAACACAGCATCAGACTCATCAGCATGCCACCTCCACAGCCAGTGTCAGAAAACCTGTCATCCAAAACCTATTTATTACAAAAGCTATAAAAGGACTCAAAATACTGTACATCTCACACGTCCATCCGTATAGTCTCTCTTTCCCCGTTATCTTACAAAAATATTTACATGCTGGGACCGTAAGCAAACCCTCCCTTACAAAAAATACTCCCACTGAAGGAAAATACAATATTTTCATTTCACAATTAAACACTTTGAACGTTTGGTTCATGCAGAAATCTGAATCTACATTCAATTTACAGCCATCAAACTCATGGGACAGTTTCAGGTCATGTTTGGTTTACGGGCTCTGAATCAGATCAACAGTTCAAAAGCTTTCAGTCTCTGACCTCAAAAGACTTTTTTTTATCATCTGACCAAACTTACTGAGGCTCACGTCTCCTCACATCTCTTCACATCTCCTCAGTTTTCAGGCTCCATCAAATCTCCATCACAACATGTCAGTCAGCAGACACGACGCTGACGCAGCCGTGCACAGAGCGTGTGTGCACATGAGGTGACCGACGAGGTGTGTGAAAGATGACATTACGTCTGTAAAACACGGGACGCTCATTATCTAAGGACAATCTCAGCCCAGGCGCCTCAGAGTCCTGAGTATATTTAGTGCTGTCCTCTCTCTGCCTCCTCACTGACGTTACAGAGACTGTCTGCAGTATGAATGAATGTTTTCAATGTGTGTGTGTGTGTGTGGCGTGTTTTGGTTCAGGGGTTAATCTGACCACTGAATAAAAAGCTCAAAGCTTCAGAGGATCTCTGAGGATGAGGACGTGAGCGTGAACATGCAGTGAAGGGGAGGAGTCATATCCTGCGAGTTGAGTTAAAACACTCGTACTCAGTCTTTATCACTTTAAGACGAGCCGGCAGCTCTCTTTGTAATAACCAACAAACGAGAGACCACGTCCCAGCTCAGTCAGACGGCTCCTCAGGTGTTCGTACAGGCGAAGAGTTTCATCAGTGTGTTTATTACATGTTTTCTAAATCAGCATGTTTATCCTAAAACAGCTGAAATCAACTCAAAACGAAACACAGTGCGTCTGCTGGGGACTACTTTCTGCAGAGGACTAACACACATTCAGTGCTGTGGTCTGAGTCAAATACAGTGTAAACGGCCGTGAAGCAGCCCGCACCCAGTCTCAGCGCTTCACAGGTAACACAGACCTGAGGCAGAGAGCAGAGTGTGAGACACACGCCTCTTCTGCCTCAGCGCTGCTGTCTGACTCCACACGGGGTTAAAAGGAAGAAAGAAAATCAGCTGTTATTTAAAATCAGACTTTCTCCTGACACAGATCAGAACTCACAGCCTGAGACAGAGTCTGTCTCCTCTCTCACAGCCCTCTGAGGCAACTTACAATCAATCAGTTCACATTGCTCACTGTCCTTCGCCCAGCTCAGCCTGAAGAGAGACGCTGCTGCAGGGTCAGACACACCCGCAGAGAGAGGCAGGGACACCTGTCTGACCCCCTGCAAACATGAGGTACTGATATTACTCTGCATGTTTGAAACATCCGCCTCTTCTTCTCTCACATGTCTTTGGTGTATGCGTTAGCAATATGAACACTGATGAGACCAGGACTTGAGTCTGAGGAGTTAAGTGCCTTTAACCTGCATTCTCTCACATGTCCAGCAGGGGGGGGCTCCACAGGGTGCAGACATGAGTCTGATGTTTGAAAATAAAGACCCTTATGATCTCAAACACTGGACACCAGCTCAGGTACACTGCAGAGCCTGAACACCAGCTCAGGTACGCTGCAGAGCCTGAACACCAGCTCAGGTACACTGCAGAGCCTGGACACCAGCTCAGGTACACTGCAGAGCCTGAACACCAGCTCAGGTACACTGCAGAGCCTGGACACAAGCTCAGGTACGCTGCAGAGCCTGGACACAAGCTCAGGTACTCTGCAGAGCCTGACAGCCAGAACAGAGTCTGCATCAACACGCTTCACTGACTCATTCTGAAAGCAGGGCTTGGGTTAGTCCGCTTCGTGAACGGACTGTGTTTTCAGACTGGACCAACATCAGGAGGCTTCAGTCAGATCTCGTCCTCCTCTTACAGGCTGAGAGACGAAAGACAGAAACATTACACGTGGATTAAGTTTATCTGTGGGAGAGTTTGAGAGAGCCTGAAAACACTGTACGTCTGTCCCCGGGTATCTGTTCAGAGAGGTCTACCTGCTGACACCTTCAGTGAACCTGATGGTGACCAGGTGAGAGTCCACATCCTGTGAGGAGTTCTGTGGCCCCGTGTAAAGACAGACCCTCTGCTGTATGAGTTCGTGTTTTCAGCGTCCTCTCTGAGTTTGAACATATTTACACAGTCTCCGTACGAACACGTAGAGACAGCAGTCCGGTCCCCCTGACCTCGCTACGAGGCGTCTCTGGAGATCCAGCCGCTCTCAGTGAGGAAGGTTAGGATGCGCTTCTTGAGCACCTTGTCCAGGTAGCTGGGCAGCCTGCTCTTGGCCGGGATGCCCTGCCTCTTCTGCAGGTGGTCTTTGATGATGATGGTTTTGACGGTCAGGTATCGAGCTGGGCTGAGGTTCAGAGAGTTACACAGAACCTTCTCTCTGTCGGACAGCAGCTCGAAGCCCGTCAGGTTCTCTATGGCAGAAAACTCTCCGTCTTTGTTCTCCTCTTTGATCCCAGCTCCAACACCCAGCCCTCCAGCCACGCCCCCACCTCCTCCTTGTCCTCCTAGTCCTAAACCCGAGCCCAGCCCGCCCCCTCCTCCGCTGCCTCTCTTGGATGTGAGCACACTCTTGTTCTCCTTGCGTTTCTCTCGTTTGTGGCGTGCTGCTTCGTACTCGGTAGACTCTTCGAGGCGTGCAATGCCGTTGCGGCGGTAGCGCTGCAGCTCTCGTACCTTCGCCCTCAGAACTCGCTCTTTATGCATGTTCTCAAAGAAGTCCTCAAACTCTCGATGGGCCATGAACTGGCAGAGCCCTCTCAGCCTCACCCTCTGGTCCTTCTCCTCCTTGGTGATCTTCCTCTTTGGTGTACCGGGTACAGGACCGGAGCCTGCGGCTGCTGTGGAGCCTGATCCTACAGTCCCACCTCCAGCTCCTGCCCCTCCAGCGCCCCCTGCAGCTCCGGTCACACCCAGCGTCCCCGGTTTCTCCTTTTCCTTGTCTTTCTTGTCTCGACCCAGAAACCCTGGCACCAGGTTGTAGTCTCGGGCGATGTTCTTGCGTCGCTGGCGTTCTCGAAGCTTACGAACGTACATGTCCACGTGGGCGCGCTTCATTTCTATCTCAACGTCCTCGTCGTCATAGTTCACAGACAGCCCGCTGATGAGCTTCTCTGCGTCCTGGTCGTATTCGATCTCGTAGTCGTCACGCAGCGGCATGTAGCCCAGCTGCTGCTGCTCCGCCAGGCTGATGTCCAGCGGAGGAAGCGGCGTGGTGAGGCTGGGCGACAGCGGACCTCCGCTCGGGCACGTATGGTCCGTCACTCTGTTGGGGATGTTGTCGGGGATGCACGCCTTTCCCAGGTTTCCGTGGATGTACATGGTGACGTAATGCTCCATGACCTCCAGAGGAGTCCTGGACGCCCCGACGTGAGCCGCCATGTCCTCCTGAGAGACGAAAGCAGAAACAAAGATCAGTTCTGTGATCAGCTGGACGTCTGAAGGTCGTTCGTTCAGTTATTTAAGTTATTGATCATATCTAACTGATCTACAAACATTATGACGTTAACATTTACTGAATCAGTCAGAAAACAACTTCAACTAAAATCAATGATATGGAGGAGTCATCTCTAAAGTAATGAATCTGATTTATAAAGTTTGTAAGGTAGACTCAGCTTTCTGTACACCTGCAGCAGAACATCACCTTCACGCTGTTATGCACCTTAGAGACATCCTTCATACCTTCCTCCTCTGTTTCTGTGCTCTCCAGACTCTGATAAGAGCAGTACAATACAACTGACTACCTCAAACTTGCACATTGTACATTGCACATTCAATTGCACTATGACAGAACTACTCAATCAGTCCATGCACAATATTTATATTTCTATATTTATTACTGATGTCTTCCTTTTTAATATCTCCAAATACGAGATCCTAGTTTTAAAGAGTCCTCTGTGATGGATTTCTGTAGATTTATAGAACTTTAGTGAGACTCGGCTGGTTCCGGACTTTCCCATTAAGAGCTCGTTTATCATAAAGCTCATAACTTCATTATTACAGCTTGACTCTAACCGAACAAGCTGATCCTCTGAGAGCTCCTGAGACTCATTTTAAATAGAAATACAGTAAAAAAAACTGAAGTACCCAATTTCCGAATCCGTACTGTTCGATGGCATCGAGCAGCGACTGCTCTTCCCTGCTGGTCCATCCTCCCTCCGCCTCGGGACCCCAGAGAGAGAACCGACCGCCGTCGACCTGCTGGTAGCCGTGCCATCTGCGGTGATTCCCGAGTTCTGCCCCCGCAGAGAAGCACTCCGGACACAGCTCGATGTCCGGGCAGTCGGTGCAGCGGAGCCGCAGGTTCGTCACATCAGCGAGGCAGTTCACGCAGTACTTCTTCCCCAGGTCGGCCATGTTGCCTGGCTCCTGCTTCTTGTTGTTGGAGGCAGAGCTCCGCGCATGCGCACCACCAGACTCGCCGCGCGACCTGCTCACATCCTGCTCGTTAATATTAATGAGAGCGGGCTTCTGATTGGCTCCCGTGGATAGTTTCCAGGACAACCGAAACAAAACGAACAGTTCTAAAAGGCTGATGGAGGCGCGAGCGCTAAAGCTGCAGACATTTTAATAAAACTGTTTCTGATCTAAAGATGGACTTAGAGGCAGAACACCAAAACCAGGAGGAGAGGACAGATCCAGGGACGGCAGGGTCCGCAGAATCCTCCAATGAGGACTCTTCTCCAAAGACTGGCTCTGGAACTGAACCGATCCAAGCTGACTCAGTGGGTTTAGATCATGATGCAGAAATCTCACAGAGAGCGCCCCCTGGTGGTGCAGCAGCAGAACAACACCCCGAACACAAGCCTCCTGACTCTGATGTGAGGATCAGGACAGAACCGGGGACCCAGGGAGCAGTGGTGGACAGTAACAAAGTACATTAACTTAAGTACTTTTTTTGAGTATCTGCACTACTTGAGTATTAGTTTTTGAGGGAACTTTTTGCTTTTACTCCACTCCATTCAGAAGACAATTATTGTACTACATTTCTATCAATGCTCTAGTTACTCACTACTTTTGCTTTGACGTCAGCTCATGAATTTCCTTCTCTTTTCTTAAATCTGATCCCTAAGACAGTAAAATGTGTTTGTGTAGTTCTGTTTATCTCAGTGGTTTAGCCATACCTGTAAATCATATTTCACTCAGATCAGGTAGTTCATCTAGAGGTGGTTATGATGGCTATAATTCTCCACCTGAGCACCCATGGGCATATCTTCAGCCCGTGTTAGAGGTTTTTGAAATGAAGAATGATACGTATCATTTGAAATGTTCTCCCTGTTTCCCACTCTGCCCAAACATACAAAAATTCACTGTCCAACCTGAGAAAGTGTGTTGAGCTACATAACATTTGTTTCATTCCAGATCAACATTTCAAACTAAGTTGTCTGTATAGTAACTTAGTTGCTGTTTTATTCCATGGTATAGTTTTCAGAGATTTCAAGTAATGGTTTCTAAATAAACAGAATGTAACAGAGTGTGCTTCTATGTAGTCTTGACTGCATTTATGTATTTTGAAAATACAACGTTTTAGATTTTTTAAGAAGTACTTTGAATACTTCAGTATTTTTAAAAGCAAGTACTTTAAGTCAAGTAATAGTTTGAGGGATATTTGACCTGGAGTATCTTTACTCTGACTTAAGTAATGAAGCTGTGTACTTTGTTCACCACTACCAGGGAGACAGTGTGGTGTTTGAGATCAGCAGCACTGAGGAGGATGGAGCTCTCAGACTGCACCTAGAGAGCCCAGACATAGAGAGCACCCGTCCACAGGAGGAGGAAGAGGAACCCGACCCTGCAGCTCCTGCAGACTTCAGCTACGAGGAGCACACCAGACTCCTGCAGGACCTGAATGAGCAGAGAGAAAGAGCCTTCCAGCGCAGCAGGCAGCTGCAGGGGAAGCTGCTCGAGCTCCTCAGCAGGAGGGGGAGTGAGGAGGCTCAGGTGGAGCGACCCGAGTCAGAGCAGCAGAGGGAGTACGAGCAATTCATGACCCTCCTTACAGAGCTGAAGCAGCAGATCCACTCAGAAGACCAGACCGCTCAGCAGGACCAAGAGCAGCTGAGGTCACAGGCCCAGGAGACGCTGCAGAAGGTCAGTCTGACCTGGATCTGACCCTGGATCTGATTTCCTCACAATATTTAATAACTGCTCATACATCATTAAACACATCAAATAAAACAGGTCCATGAAAGAAAGATGAAATATAATGAAACGATCCCGACACGTTAATAAGCTCAAACAAAGTGTTGTCTTTTGTTTTTGACGTTATCATTAATGTGATGATGTCTAACCAGACATCAGAACATCAGAAATATAAAACATAAACAGGTGGTGTGTCTGAGGCTCTGCATGTCGATCCAGAGGCATCATGTCTAAGGTAAGTGTGAGGACCACTGCGTCCCTCTTTTTAAACACATCTCGTTTCCATCCTCAGGCGGAAGACAGATGGCGAGCGTTTGTGTCCCTGAAGCAGGACGTGGCCGTGTCAGTGCTCAGCCGGCGTCTCGGTAAACAAGCCGCTCAGGACCACGTTGAGGCGACTCTCGCGGCAGAGCAGCTTCTCCAGGACGAGCTGATCAAGCTGCGTCTGAAGCATCTCACCCTGAGGACCAGGATCCACAGGCTGGACGCAGAGCTCAGTGACGGGGACCAGCAGAGGGACCCTCTCCAGATCCAGTTTGAGCGTCTGCAGGCCGAGCGTCTGGAGCTGAGGAAGCAGAGAGAGAAGCAGAACGAGGAGTCTCTAAAGATGAGGAAGAAGAGTAACAGCAGCTTGGAGGTAAGAGTTCATGATTTCATCCTTTCTTCACAAACTAAGAGTCCGACTGAGTTTTTCCTACTCCTTCAGGTCCTGTCCCACATAAAGGAGAAGCTGTTCTGGACCCAGGCCGAGGTCCAGGACAAGAAAGGGCAGCTGGCTGAGCTGGAGGCCACGCTGACCTCACAGAGGGGCCACCTGAGCAGGATCAAAATGTTCCACAAAAACCTGCAGAGAGACACCCAGAGGCTGAAGCGGCGCAGTGGGCTGCTGGGGAACACGGTCCTGCTGAGGGACTTTGAGGACACGGTGGACGCCAACGATCTACTGGAGGAAAAACTGCAGAGACTGAAAGGCCGGAGAGCCAAGGCTGTTTTCAGATCGGACAGGTGGAAGAAGAAAGTGGAGACACCTTAATCCACGAATAAATAACAACAAACAGCTGTTTACTGTCCATAACCATGGATGACACGTCTGTGGTACTAAAGTGAAGTCAATGCTGGCTGATGACAGAAACATGTTTGACTAAACCCTGTAACCCGCCATGTTTCTACGGCAGCTCAGAGCGGACAGTGACAGACGTGTTTGAAAGTTGTGTTGAATGCTGGAAGAAGAAGAGTCATGCACGTAAATGTGGAGGACATATTTGACGCACATTTACAGTTTATGTTTTTAATGTATGCAGTCTTCATTTTAATAAAGCAGTAATCTGACATTAGCTCAGAGAGCGCTAACGTTTCAGCTGATGTATGGAGATGGTCTGGCTCACACAGGCTGAGGGACGGTTTCTGATGTGGGTCAGACTTTAAGGTAATCAGGTGACGAGATGAAGGTCAGTTCAGAACTGAGATGGATAACTTCTGTCTCCATTTTGGGCTCCTCCTGCAGTTTCACCTGCAGTCATTAGATGGCAGTGCTGTTGAGACTCATGACAGGAGAACACAGACAGACAGAAGAGCTCAAAACCCTGAATCCTCAGTTTCTCAATCGACTCCATCAAATCTAAACACAGTTTAAATACTAAGACCTGTTATAGTCCTGTGTTTATAAAGGAACACAGCAGAGGGGACACTTTAATCCTCTCAGACTAAAATATGTCCACATACAGACAGACACCTTCACTGGGATTCAAACCCAAAACAATCTGCTGCAAAGCAGCGTCCTTATCCATCATCCCACCAAGGTGCCTGGCAGCCACTGCTTTTTCTGTCTTTTCAATTCACCCAATGTTGCAGTACAAAAGCACAGCTCAACCACATTGTTAGGAACCCGTTTCATTTTCACCTCACTTTGGAAAGCCCTTACTGGGATCTGAACCCACAACCATCAGAGGGAAAGGCAGGAGCACTTTCCATCACACTACAGAGCTGCTTGGATGAGCTTACTTTAGTAGATCTTTTCATTTCACCACTTGTTTATTGTACTTCTAAAGGACAGTTATTAAGAAAGCACAGCTAAACCACTTTGTGAGAAATATGTTTCATTTTCACCTCACATTAGGAGCCCATACTGGGATTAGAACCCCCAACCATCAGAGTGAAAGGTAAGAGCAATTTCCATCACACTACAGGGCTGCTTGGATAAGCTTATGTTTGCAGCTCTTTTTCATTCTACCATTTGTATATCATACTTCAAAAGCACAGATATTATAACAGTGAGAGTAAAGTCTCCTAATTCCATGAACCATGGGCAGTCCTAGTCAGGGATTTGAGCCCAGGATCTTGGTATGGAAAGGCAGCGGTCGTATCCACAACACCACCAAGGTGCTTGGCAATGATTGCCTTTTTAGGTCTTTTCATTCAACCACTTTGTTGTAGTTGTTTAAAAGCACCGCTCAACCAAATTGTGAGGAACCTGTTTCATATTCATCTCAGCGTTCTTATCCTTGACCCCACCGAGGTGCCCGGCAGCCATTGTTTTTTTTCTGTCTTTTCAATTCACCCATTGTTGCTACATTTCAATCTGATGGATGTGCGTTCCCACACAGGGCACAGCTCGGTGGCGTAATAGATATGGCTGATGCCTTACAGTTTGAAGGTACAGGGTTCAAGATCAGTGTAGGGAACATACAAGGTTGAGGCAGGGTGTGTGGAAGGGACAGAAGGATGAGGCAGGGAGGAGCAGGGAGCGGGTTCTGTCCAATCAGTAACAGGATGTGATGCCCCTCCCCTTTCCGTTTTGTGAAATTTCGTGTTTTGCCCTTCAGGGCCACTGTAGTAAGTGTTGTGGAATTTCCCTAGTCTTATATATATGTGTGTGAGAAAGTTTAACTCTTGTATCTTTCCAGTCTAAGTGTCAGGGGCAGAGTAACTTCCTTTCAATGTCATGCAAAGCTACTGGGTGATAGGCGAGACAGGGTCACTGTAGTAATCAAGGTCTTTCTCCCTGCTCCTGTCTTTATCTGTATGTTTAGACTGACTTAGTGTCTCCAGGCTAGAGCACCACTCTTCTTCCCAATTACTATGTTTCTTATTGCCAGTACATCTTGGGTTAAAAAAACCCGACAATATATTGCAGGGTCAAAATGACCCGACAATATATCGCAAGGTCAAAATGACCCAACAATATATCGCGGGGTCAATATGACCAAACAATAACCTTAAATCAAACCCAAACCCTAACCCTAACCCTAACCCTAAACCCTAACCCTAACCCTAACAGTAACCCTAACCCAAACCCTAAACCAAACCCTAACCCTAACCCTAACCCTAAACCCTAACCCTAAACCAAACCCTAACCCAAACCCTAAACCAAACCCTAACCCAAACCCTAACCCTAAACCCTAACCCTAACCCAAACCCTAAACCCTAACCCAAACCCAAACCCTAACTCTAACCCTAACAGTAACCCTAACCCTAATCATAACCCTAACCCTAACCCTAACCTCAAACTCTAACCATAACCCTAAATCCTAACCCTAACATTAACAGGTGGGTATGGATATGGTGGTATATAGATACGCATTGGTCTGTGTTTTGTCAAATGCTGTTTTGAAGGTCTGTACATGTGCTG
This sequence comes from Notolabrus celidotus, assembly GCF_009762535.1. NCBI lineage: Eukaryota > Metazoa > Chordata > Actinopteri > Labriformes > Labridae > Notolabrus > Notolabrus celidotus. The sequence continues at coordinate 18,695,320 of NC_048294.1, read as the reverse complement.
CCTCACTTTAGAAAAAATAAGGAAAGAAGCAAAAACAAAAATATTTGTATTAACGGGGCAGTAGATGCAGTTCTTCTTGAAAAAGGAATAAGAAATATTCAAATACACATATATGTTGATGAAATGAATGCTGTTGTTGCAGTGAGGCATCATTTGAGTTGTGAACGAACAATGTGTGTTATTTTGATTTTCTATCAGCTTACTTTTATTTAAAGAGCGCTTGTTTGTATGTGTTGTTTTCTTTTGTTTAAATGTTTATTTATTTGTCTTTTTTGTTTCATTTGTTCGTTTGTTATGGTGTATATATGTATAATGGAAAAGCTAAATAAAAAAATATATATATATAAAAAAAAAGGAAATGATCATAGTTTGTTGTGCTTCATGTTTAATGACAGTCTGAATATCTGCAGCTGATCCCACTAACACTGATTTTAACAACTCAATTATAATCAATCAAAATTACTAATTGATAAGTTGTTCATTATAAAAGTAGAAATGAAGCTGCCCTGTCCATGTCCCGTTTCCATGACGTCACCATGTGGGATGTTTTGTTGGACTTAGTTTCACTTTTGATCTGAGTTGTGTCGCAGTTTGGTTCTCCGTGTCAGAGCAGAGGTGAGTCTTTCTTCAGACTGTTTCTCAGAGTCTCAGTCAGATTCATGTTGAACAACAGCTGCGATCTAACATATTACTCACCGAGCTCATGAGCTGCTTTACTGAGAGGCCTCCTCTGCATGCTATCAGTGATACTGTAACAGTGCTATGCTAACAGTGCTATGCTAACAGCATGACTGTGCCACCCTCAGCTGAGTGCGCAGCCTCTGACGCAGCAGGGCTTCACATCAGGAGACACATCCACTAAACCAAACCAAACCGAGGATTTCTTTACAAACTGCTGCACCAAAAACTACTTCATTAATATTAATGAATAACTTCCTCCAGCCTCTTTCAGAGACATCAGATACTACAGAGGACCTCACTGCTGGATCAGTTTACTCTGATCACAAGCTGCACAAGTTTCCTCAGGAAACACACTCTGTTATTAACAACATGAGTCTAATCCATATTTACATACAACACTTTATTTATTTTAACACTGATTTTAATATGTCTCGTTCTTATTGACCCTTGTGTTTGGTCTTTAGTTGAGTGCAGATCTTTGTCTTTATGTTGAAGTTAGTTATATTATTGAATTGACCTGTTATATTCTGGCTCTTTTTATTGAGCAATCATGTTTTGTTCTTTTATATGTGCAATATAATATAAAATACTCAACTCAACTCAACTTTATTTATAAAGCACCTTTCATACATAAAAACAAGCAGCCCAAAGTGCTTCACAGAATAACAGAGAGACGGAAGACAACAGCAATGGTAAAATGATAAAATAAAATCAATACAGTCAAATTAATAAAATTAGTAATAGTGGAAAGAAAAGTTAAAAATAAGGTAGCGTTAAAACAATCAGATGAATACAAGAAATAAATAGATAAACACATAATTAAATAAGATATGTAAATGTTAACGCAATTATTCAAATAATAATGGTGAAAATAGTAAAAAAAATAATAATGCAGTCCAGGGCCAAAATTAAATTACTCCAAATTAAAAGCTAGATTAAAAAGGTAAGTTTTAATTTTACTTTTAAAAACACCCAGAGAGCTCGCTGTTTTGATGTCCAGAGGCAGAGAGTTCCAAAGCTTAGGGGCTTAAAAACAGAAAGCCCTCTGGCTGGTGCTTGTGTGAAACAGGAACATTTGAAAGGGAAGCATTCGAGGACCTCAGTGATCGGGTTGGAACATAAAATGACAGGAGATCAGTGATGTCTGGAGGAGCAAGGCTGTTAAGAGCTTTAAAAACAATTAAAATAACTTTAAAATCAATTCTAAAAGATACTGGGAGCCAGTGCAGAGTTTTAAGAAGAGGGGTTATGTGATCAGTTTTCTTTATCCTTGATAAAACTCTGGCAGCAGTGTTCTGAAAGAGCTTCAGTTTTCTAATAGAGTTTTTGGGCAAACCAGTAAAAAGAGAGTGGCAGTAATCAATGCGGCTTGTAATAAAAGCATGAATTAAAAATTTGGCATCTTTCTGTGATAAAAAAGGTCTGACTTTTGCAATGTTTCTGAGATGATGAAATGAAGTACGACCTTGTTGAAATGAGGATTAAAATTAAAATCTAAATCTAAAACCACTCCCAGGTTTGTGACCTTTGATTTTATTTGCCTGTTAAAGTCTCCCAGAGTAGTCTGGAGTTGCTCTCTGGCTGTTTCTCTGGTTATTAGTCCTTTAACCACAGCGCTCAGTTTGATACCGTCTAAAACTGTCACACACGACACAAGATTAAATCAAAGAGAGAGAGAGATCACTGTCAGAGAATAAACAGAGTTATTATTATCAGATCTATCTGCACTAAATGATGAGAAATAAGACGATCATTCACTCTCAGTGTTTTTGTCTTCTCTCTCAGTTCTTCCTTCATGTTTCAAACACAGCTGTGTTGATGTTAGTCTTGATTATGTGTTTAAATTCTTCCTATTTTTCTAATATCAGTGCACTAACTGTATTGGTCATATGTTACCTTCTCCACCACGTTCATGTGAACACGCTCGGGGTAACTCCAGATTGACTCATCATGTTGATAACCAGCTTCATGTGACAGCTTAGCGTGATCTCCTTTGTTCAGTTTAGTGAAGCTGGATCAGGAAAAGACATCTGGGATATGTTGAACTGACTTTGTAGTAAACCCCTCAGGTAGTGTGTCGTTGAAGTGAAATGATGTAGCTCTATCGTCATGATGGCGCCCTCTGCAGGTGGATTTGAGATATTCTCTCTGTGTGTTTCCTCTGCAGCTTATCCTTCACACTCTCGGGGAGTGACTCCAGCAGCTGGGCTCTGTCAGTGTCGTTGCTGTAGTGACAGCTCTAACAGCAGGGGGCGCTCTGCCATGGATCTGTGTGAGGCCCCGGAGGAGGCAGCCCCTCCCTCTAAAACCTCTCAGTTTGAGGAAGATGAAGCTCAGAGGTGAGATGAAGATCGCTGTGACTCTTCTTCCTGCACTCGGGGAAACCACTGATCCTTCACTTTGACTCTTTATGTTTGCATCTACTTTATATCTTATTCTCGTCAGTGTTTTTAAAAGTTGACAGACGGGGACAGAGGCACATGGTTTTCCGAGCGTTATATTAACGTGAGAGAGAGAGAGAGAGAGAGAGAGAGAGAGATACACACACACAGAGAGAGAGATAGAGAGAGAGAGAGACACAGAGAGAGAGAGAGAGAGAGAGAGAGATGGAGGAGAGGAGGAGCGAGTGTAGAGCAGTCTCTCGACATGCTGATGCTACTTTAATCCCGTTACATCTCTCTCCTGGGTTCATACCGGTGTTCTGTTGAATAGTGCTTCCTGTGCAAATGTGCTCCTCAGCTGCTCTGAGCAAAGTTCACGCTCTCGTCTCCAGTGTGAGTGTTGGAGGACGGTGTAAATGTAGAGAGTGTAACATGAAGTGATTCAGTGTCCTGAGACACACCTCCACTGTTTGGAACACATTAAGAAACAGCAGCTAAACTGAACAGAACACCGGTAACCTGTAAGGGTTAATGTCACAGCCACAACGCGACACGTCTCTAATCATGCTGTTTGTTTCAGGAGGCAGGGACCGGACTCTCCTGGACCCAGCTGTGTGTCCCTCAAGTCTATGCCGTTTCATCTAGACTTTAAAGGAGGACCTGCTGATGGAGGGTAAGATTCATTAAAAACAATAGAAGAGACCTTATCAATGAGAAAGTATCACTGTTAAAGTACCTGAGCAACGTGCCGACAGTGTGGAGCCAGAAAGTGATGTCTTCCCATGAGACAGAGGTTTGTCACCCTGAGATTCAGGCTCAGGATGCTGCATTGGCTCTGTGTCTGATATATTTATAAGTCACAGGAGAGCTGTCGTCTGTTGATTCCTCTGAAATGTCTTTCAAATTAAAAGCTCAACCTTCCTCTCTCTGCGTGTGCAGCTGATTCTGTGAGGGAATTAAACAGCGGCTTTTAAAATGAAGAATATCAATCTCTGATAAGACCAGCCCTGAAACCTCTCCTGTATGAGTACAGCAAACAACTCACAGTCACTAATCATACTGTTTGTTTCAGGAAGCAGAGACCGGACTCTCCTGTACCCAGCTGTGTGTCCCTGAAGAGTGACCTGTCTATGGAGTTTAATATAAACTTTAAAGATAAAGGACCTGCTAATGGAGGGTAAGATTCATTAAATATTAGGGCTGCACGATATTAGGAAAACATGCGATAACGTTGCGATAAATAAACAAATACTTAAGTATACAATGTTAATGTATGTGTGCTTTGGATTTGCTGCTAACATAGACCCCAGACAGTAAGTAGCTTATACAGACACTGTGGAAAAAATTATAAGTATTATTTCAATTAAAAAACATGGCTTTATGGAAAATTCCACCTGGCTACAGCTGCTATATTAACAATTAACCAAATTAGTTGCATGGCTATACAGTCTCTTGATCACTTTAGTGGAACATCTTAATGCCCCCCTTAAAAAATGTTCTGCTTCTCGACAGAAAAATTTCCCTTACCAGTTGGATTGTTGAAATAAATAAATCAAAATCTGAAAATAAGTTAAATAATTTCAAATTTCCAATGAATGTAAACATAATTTCAATTAAAAAAAACAAAAAACAAAAAAACAACTTTTCCTACAGCATATCACCCAAATCACCAGAACCTCCTTTTACCTGAAACATAGTTTCAGGTGAAACATAGCTCGACTCTGCCCACTACTCTCCTTTTATGCAGTTGAAACCCTGATCCATGCTTTCATCACCTCTACTTTGACTACTGTAACCCCCAATTTATACAAGGTGTGCTGTGTCATGTTACGGCTGTGCGTTCCCATTCTAGTCAATGCTCACACAGGGAGCACCGCGGCACGTCTCAGTTCCGTCTCTGGAGCGTGCCCCCGCCAGAGATACGCGTCCAGTCTGCTCCTCTCTGCTGGGAGCAGACCTGGGGGACAACTTGCTACTAAGTACATATATGAACCACACTATGCTCCCCCAGAAGAACTATAGATTCCCCATTCGGAATTTCTTCCAGAACCCCGTCCAGAGACTCAAGAAGACCGGATACAATTTCCCTGGGACCCACTCAAATCGAAACCTGTGGGTTCCTGGGACTTACTACATTGAAACCTGCCAAATCACTGGGCTTGTGATCCTGGTGGATCCAACATTTTGAAGTTCCACAGGCAGCGCCTCAGTCACTGCTCTATCAGCTCCTGGCATCAGACCCTTCTTGTTTAGTGGAAACTAGGGATGCACCGAAAATTCATCCACCGAAAATTAAAGCGCATATTCGGTTTTCGGCCGAAAGACTTATATCACTGAAACAACATGGCCGAAACAGAATGTTGTGATGACGCAAGCAAAAACCGCTGCCAGTGTGCGCTTGTCTGAATAAGGGCCAACATGTCTGCATCCATTATTCCTTTAATGGCAGCACTAAAGCATCTTCTAAGCAAAGAGGTTGAGACGGACCACGGAGTGAAAACAATGAAGAGTACACTCTTAGAGTCTGTCAGCACACGTTTCACTTAGATCTATTCGGATCCTCTGCACCTCATTGCGACTGTACTTGATCCGCGTTGTAAAGATCATTACTTGGATGTGGGAATAAAGCAGCGCGTACGAGAAATGATCCAGGCTGCGATGGATGCGGAGAACCCGCTTAGAGACGGAGAAGCGCACAGAATCAGAATCAGAATCAGAATCAGAATCAGAATCAGAATCAGCTTTATTCGCCAGGTATGCTTGAACACACAAGGAATTTGACTTAAGTAAACTGTGCTCTCTTTGTACAAGGCATAAGAATAAGAATAAGAACTACAATAAAAAATCAAATAAAAAATAGAATAACAATAACCTTAGCTGTAAATACAAGAAACAAAAAAATAGCTTGACTAATATGTACAGGCTAAAATGATATGATAAAGTGTAGTGGTGAGTTGCAGAGGTAGTTTTTACATTATAAAAATAGAAGTTAAATAGTACAAAAAGTAGAAATATGGAATTCTGCTTGGAGAATTGTTGCATTGTGTATCTACATGTATATTTACAGAGAGTATTTATCTGACAGGTCTGACACTGTTATGGTTTAGTGTTCATCAGAGAGACAGCCTGGGGGAAGAAACTGTTCTTATGGCGGGTTGTTTTGGCGCACAGTGATCTGTAGCGCCTGCCGGAGGGGAGGAGTTTGAAGAATTTGTGTCCAGGGTGTGAGGGGTCAGCGGTGATGCTACATGCCCGTTTCCTGGCCCGGGACCGGTACAAGTCCTGGATGGTCGACACCGATGATTTTTTCTGCAGTCCTTATAGTCCGTTGCAGTCTGTGTTTGTCTAGTTTGGTTGCAGAGCCAAACCAGACAGTGATGGAGGTACACAGAACAGACTGGATGATGGAGGTGTAGAACATGATCAGCAGCTCCTGGGGCAGGTTGAACTTCCTGAGCTGACGCAGGAAGTACATCCTCTGCTGGGCCTCTGTCCTGATAGTGTCTATGTGGGAGGTGGCCCACAGCGCCGGAGAAGCACAACAGAACGCAGAAAAAAGGACTTGTCTCTCTGAACCAGATGAGGGGCATGCACCCTCGTTGTCTGATATGTTCAATGAGATCCTTGATTTTAGTGAGGTTAGTACACAGTCAGAGCCATAAATGCAATGGTAGGGGAGACCAGGAACAGTTGTAACATTTTTGACATTTCTGTCTGTAACTTTGAGCTCTTTTAACCCAGTGTGTTCAAACCGCTATACAAGCTAGCTGCAACTAAACTGAGCATGTGCAGAGTGAATCCAGTGATTCCTAACCTGTTCCTGATTGGAGCAAGTGCAAGTGTTACAACTGACCCGTGTTACAACTGTCCCCGGTCTCCCTACTAATATAATAGGCATAATAATTTCTTTCAGTGTTTCGTTTTTCAACCTGGGTTTCCTCATTTTCGGTTTTCGGTTTCGGTCAAGAATTTTCATTTTGGTGCATCCCTAGTGGAAACCAGTCCTTTCTTCTCAGGGCTTAATGACATCTATCACAGTCGCCTCCTGTGGGGATCCTGATGTTAGGACTCACTTAATTTTGATGTGATGCTGTAACCACTTATATCCATGCCCTGTTGTTTGTTGTCATGTTAGAGCACCGCTTGTAAACTGTGTCATGAAATGTCTATCTGATGTTTTTCTACAGAATTCAGCAGGAGGACTCAGAACTCAGTGACCAGCCCGTCCAGCAGAATCAAGCAGACCTGGAGTCCAGATTCAAGGTGTGCAAATCCCAGTTTTAAAATGAACTACACATGTCCAGATTTAATGCTAAGCTATCAGTCATTTTATATGCTGTTCTGTTTGCACCAGATGAACCTGTCAGAAGAAGTGTTGATATTAAATGTTCTGTCTCTTGCTCTGTTCCAGCTGCTCGGGGAGGATATGAACGCCTTTTGGAGGAAAGAGCTAAAGAGAGCCCAGAGGGTTCTGACATCAGATTACCCAGCATCCTTAGAGAATGAGGATGAAGGGCAGAGGAGGAGCAGAGAAGCGTTTCTGAAGATCATTCTACACCTTCTGAGGAAGAGGGGGGAGGTTCAGCTGGCTGACTGTCTGTGGAGCAGTAAGAGCTTTGTGTTTTATCAGATTGAACCTCACGATCTGGTTCATCCACTCATTGATATCATCTGTTGCTTGTTCCTTCAGAAACTGTTGTTCCAGTGTGCGGACACAAACTGAAGTCTCACCTGAAGGAGAAGTTCCAGTGTGTGTTTGAGGGGATCGCTAAAGCAGGAAACCCGACCCTCCTGAACCAGATCTACACAGAGCTCTACATCACAGAGGGAGGGACTGGAGAGGTCAATGATGAACATGAGGTCAGACTGATTGAAACAGCATCCAGGAAACAACACAGAGCAGAAATGACTATAAAGAAAGAAGACATCTTTAAACCCTTACCTGAGAGGGCTGGACCAATCAGAACAGTGCTGACAAAGGGAGTGGCTGGCATCGGGAAAACAGTCTTAACACAGAAGTTCACTCTGGACTGGGCTGAACACAAAACCAACCAGGACATCCAGTTCACATTCCCCTTCACTTTCAGAGAGCTGAATCTGCTGAGAGAGAAAAAGTTCAGCTTGGTGGAACTTGTTCATCACTTCTTTACTCAGACCAGAGAAGCAGGACTCTGCAGGTTTGAAGAGTTCCAGGTTTTGTTCATCTTTGACGGTCTGGATGAGTGTCGACCTCCTCTGGACTTCCACAACAATCAGATCCTGACTGATGTGACAGAGTCCACCTCAGTGGATGTGCTGCTGACAAACCTCATCAGGGGGAACCTGCTCCCCTCTGCTCGCCTCTGGATAACCACAAGACCTGCAGCAGCCAATCAGATCCCTCCTGAGTGTGTTGACATGGTGACAGAGGTCAGAGGGTTCACTGACCCTCAGAAGGAGGAGTACTTCACGAAGAGATTCAAAGATGAGAAACTAGCTAACACAATCATCCCCCACATCAAGATATCCCGAAGTCTCCACATCATGTGCCACATCCCAGTCTTCTGCTGGATCACTGCTACAGTTCTGGAGGATGTGTTGAAGACCAGAGAGGGAGGAGAGCTGCCCAGGACCCTGACTGAGATGTACATCCACTTCCTGGTGGTCCAGTCCAAACTGAAGAGCATCAAGTACGATGGAGGAGCTGAGACTGATCTTTTGAGCCCAGAGAGCAGGAAGATGATCGAGTCTCTGGGAAAACTGGCTTTTGAGCAGCTGCAGAAAGGAAACCTGATCTTCTATGATTCCGACCTGATAGAGTGTGGCATCAAGGTCAAGGAGGCCTCAGTTTACTCAGGAGTGTTCACACAGATCTTCAGAGAGGAGAGAGGACTGTACCAGGACAAGGTGTTCTGCTTCATCCATCTGAGTGTTCAGGAGTTTCTGGCTGCTCTTCATGTCCATCTGACCTTCACCAACTCTGGACTCAACCTGATGGAACAAGAACACAAAACATCCTGGAGGGATTACTTCTTTGTACAAAACAAAGAAACACATTTCTACCAGAGTGCTGTGGACCAGGCCTTACAGAGTCCAAACGGACACCTGGACTTGTTCCTGCGCTTCCTCCTGGGTCTTTCACTGCAGACCAATCTGAAGCTGCTGAGAGGTCTGCTAACACAGACAGGAAGTGACCCACAGACCCATCAGGAAACAGTCCAGTACATCAAGAAGAAGATCAGTGAGGATCTTTCTGCAGAGAGAAGCATCAACCTGTTCCACTGTCTGAATGAACTGAATGATAGTTCTCTAGTGGAGCAGATCCAACAGTCCATGAGATCAGGACCCCTCTCCACAGAGAAACTGTCACCTGCTCAGTGGTCAGCTCTGGTCTTCATCTTACTGTCATCAGAGAAAGATCTGGACATGTTTGACCTGAATGAATACTCTGCATCAGAGGAGGCTCTGCTGAGGATGCTGCCGGTGATCAAAGCCTCCAAAAAAGCTCTGTACGTACACACAAAACTACCCAGCTTCAATTTTGCTTTTATGTTCTCAGGAAAACCATCAGGTGTTTATGATACTTTCATGATGTATTTCTGATTCTTCTTCAGGCTGAGTGGATGTAACCTGTCAGAGAGAAGCTGTGAAGCTCTGTCCTCAGTCCTCAGCTCACAGTCCTCCAGTCTGAGAGAGCTGGACTTGAGCAACAACGACCTGCAGGACTCAGGGGTGAAACTGCTCTGTGCTGGACTGAGAAGTCCACATTGCAGACTGGAGACTCTTAGGTGAGCAAACTTATTGACAAGGAAGACCGTCTGAGCTCATAATTAATGGATTTAGTCTTTTATACATACAGACAGTGACACACTACAGCCTGACTATGTCCCAACGCCTTTTTTGAGAAAAGAACTTTGCCCTCAGACTTGGAGGTGCAGCCTTCCCCTTTATTTGAAAATAAATTTGTTTCATCACTCGGATTTGATTTTAATGCTTACTGTAAACATTTCATAAGCTGCTAGCAGTCAAAGCTTATAGGAGTCTGAGCCTACAGTAGTGTGGCCTATAGCAGTCTAAGCATTACAAATTAAGCCTATAGCAGTCTAAGCTGTTAGCAGTCCAATCCTAGAAAAGTCTGAGGCAATAGCAGTCTGAGCCTATAGCAGTGTAAGCCTATTGCAGTCTGAGCCAATAGCAGTCTAAGCCTATAGCAGTCTAAGCTGTTAGCAGTCTAAGCCTACAGCAGTCTGAGCCTACAGTAATCTGAGCCTATAGCAGTCTAAGTCGATTGCAGTCTAAGCCTTTAGCAAACTAATCCTATTCCAGTCTAAGCCTGTAGCAGTCTGAGCCTATTGTAGTGTGACCTATAGCAGTCTAAGTCTAAAGCAGTTTAATCCTATAGAAATCTGAGCCTACAGTAGTCTGAGTGTATAGCAGTATGGGCCTATAAGCAGTCTAAGCCTATAGCAGTCAGAGCCTATAGCAGACTTAGCTGATAGTGTAAGTCTATTCTAGTCTAAGCCTATAGCGGTCTAAGCCTATAGCAGTCTGAGCCTATAGCAGGCTAAGCCTATAGCAGTCTAAGCCCATGGCAGTACGAGTCTATTGCAATCTGAGTCTATAGCAGACTATGCCCATAGCAGTCTGAGCCCACGGCAGTCTAAGCCTATAGCAGCCTAATGTTATTTCAATTTCAGCCTATAGCAGTTTGAGCCTATAGCAGCATAACTAAAAGCTGGTCTTAGTTATACTAACTATAAGCTAGTCTGAAGCCTATTTTTATAGTTGAGAGTGTGTTTGCCCTCTGGACCCTGACTGATAGAATATTTCAGAAAGCTCTCACTCCCATAAAATTTTAGAGATGAGCAAAGCCAAGGTACGGGGAGCAGGGCTGCATGCTGGGAACACTGTAATGATAAGTCAAATCTGAAATGGAGCCTCTTTTGATTGGTGTGTGCGTGTGTGTGTGTGTGTGTGTGCGTGTGCGTGTGTGTGTGTGTGTGTGTGTAGTCTGTCAGGTTGTCTGATCACAGAGGAAGGCTGTGCGTCTCTGGCCTCGGCACTGAGCTCCTCCGGTCTGAGAGAGTTGGACCTGAGCTACAACCATCCGGGAGAACGGGGAGAGAAGTTACTGTCTGCTGCACTGAAGGATCAAGGCTGCACACTGCGGTACGGCATAGGGACGGAAACTCTATTTTGACTGAGTGTCTCTTCAAGTCAGCGTGATGTGTCACACTGAGTGGGCGTGGATCAGTTACATTTGATGTCATTTATTTCTTTAATTCAGTTTACAGCTTTATTCTCCTTCCAGCTAACCTGAAGAGTGTGTTCGACTCTGAAAGTCTCCTGCATGTTGTATTGATGTGAACAGAAAACCTTTGATGATCAGAGGACAAATGTGTAAGCTGTTGTTGCTTCTGCCTCCAGGTTGGATCATGGTGGACTGCACAGACTGAAACCTGGGCTGAAGAAGTGTGAGTGTTTTTGACTTGATCCATCAGAACACAGCTACACAAGCTGGGTGATGAAAGTTATTGATATTCATACCTGATGATGCATTATGTGTTACTCTTAAATCAAGCAACTTGAAGTTGTTACTCAATCTTAAAACAAGTTTTGTTTTCATGAGACTTTAGGTGAGACAACCAATGTAGCTTATTTTAACAGTTATTCACTCAATTTAAGATTCAACCATAAATACAAAGATTAAAAACACGTAAATAACTCTAAAAACAAGGTCATTCATCTAACATGTCTCAATCCAAGAATTAAAATCTTGGCAAGTGCCGAATTATTTGCAGTGTACCTCCTCTCCCACCGTCTCCCACATGCACAAATCAGAATCAGCTTCATTTGGGAGAGGCAGATTTCTGTCTGTCTGGTCAATAGAGCCACCTTAAAGCCACACTCAGTGACTTTCTTTGAACGTGTTGGACAGCAGACTCCAGTGTCACATAGTGGACAGAGGGTTGCGTAACACTCATTAATGCTGTGTCACAAATGCACACCCATTATGATCCCTGAACTGCAGCACACCTCAACCTGCACAAAGGTAGGCTGACCTGTTCGGTGCCGCTGTCCTTATAACTGGAGTGTACAAAGTCAGAGCTGCACACACAAACACACACAGTACACTGAGGGACCCATCCACACACCTGCTCCTCATGTTGCCCTCTGTTGGGCGCTTCAGGGCATTACAGCCAAACAGACTTACAGTTGTCATACCAGAGCAGCACAGCCTGTGAACACCTGAACATGAACACAGTACACATTATAGGATGGTCCATCAGTAAATATGCAACACACAGGGAATTTGTAATTTTTTTTGTCTCTATTGATTTTTTTGGTAAATTTCTTAAGTTTAGGATAGCTTATTTATTTCAGGATTATTTTCTCTGGTGAGGACAGCCATCAAGTCCCCTTGTGTCTGTACTTGAGCTCCACGAGGACATTAAAGGTCTACGAGTCTGATGGACTCTCAGTGTCAGTTAACAGATGATAACCTGCTGCTGTGTCTCGTCCTCTCCATCAGGGGCCTGTGAGCTGGAGGTGGACACCAACACCGTGAGCAAGAAACTCCGTCTGTCTGACCACAACAGGACGGTGGCACATGTGGAGGAGGCTCAGTCGTACCTCAATAATCCAGAGCGATTCGCCTACTGGCCCCAGCTTCTGTGTAAAGGTGGTCTGACTGGTCGCTGTTACTGGGAGGTGGGGTGGAAAGGAAGAGCTGTTGTGTCGATGAGTTACAGAGAAATTGGGAGAGGAAACAGTGAAGACTGCGTGTTTGGATGGAACGATCAGTCCTGGAGTCTGATCTGCTTTCAGGGAGGTTACCTTGTCAGGCACGACAACAGAGAAACAAACCTCCCTCTCTCCTCCTCCTCCTCCTCAGGCAGAGTGGGAGTGTATGTGGACTGTCCTGCTGGTTCTCTGTCCTTCTACAGAGTCTCCTCTGACTCACTGATCCACCTCCACACCTTCAGAAGCTCCTTCACTAAGCCTCTGTATCCTGGTTTCGGGCCCTGGTTAAAAGGTTCCTCAGTGTCTCTGGTACCCCTTTCACATTAAAGTGGTCCTGGTGCTATTTCTGGGCTGATGCTGGTTGAGGGTTGGTTCTACTTGCGAACCTATGGAGCTATTATTGTTGCAAAACTATTTGTAACTGTGTAAAATGATCCACAAATACGTACAAATATACAAATATTCCCTAAGAACCAGTTCGCTTTTCCACAGACAAGGGCCAGGACAGAGCCACGTCACGATAACCCCGCCTCCACCCCTGCTGTGAGCGTCTCGCTCTTCTAGCACAACAAATGCTAGAAGAGCACAAACTGGAATGTATTTCCGGGCTGGTGCTCGCGCTGGTTTGGAGCTGGTTGAACTCGCGAGTTGACCACTGCTTTGCCTTAGAAACCATTCATCTTTTTTATTTTTTTCGCTGCAGGACAATGGCGGAAACACGTTTGTGTTTTTGATCACGGCAACCCTGCCCCCCCACCCCTCGCCCCTGATGTAAGCGGCTCGCGATTCTACACCATCAAAGAGTTGTAGCCGCTCTGCCGCTTCAGTCGAAACACGAAAAACCAGTTCTCAATTGAGTTGGTGCTACTCTGGAACCAGGTTTTTCTAGTTTAGGGCCCGGTCTTGAACTGGTTATAGATTAGACACTGGCTCCGAACCAGCCCTGGAAGTGACTTGGTGGAAAAGGGATTGTGTGATCAGGAGGTCAGACAAACTCCGCTGACTGCAGCCAGAGGTTGATCAACAGTCGGCTGACTTCGGTCTGAGGCTTCGTCCACACGTATCTGGACAGCGTTCTCCAAACTGTGTACGGGGTAGAGGTGGCCCCGATTAAGAATTTACTTAGTCCAATGTGATTCGTCAGATTTTGCCTTTAGTCGACAAATGGACAGATGTGTTTTATATCTTCATTCACCCGTAGTCTGCATTATGGTGACCGTTTGATGATAACACACGTAAACATTTACAATTAAGAGGCTTATAGCTTAAATTTAAAGAGGACCACAAGAGTAGATAGGTATACAACTTTTGTGTTTTAAATCTATATTACACACAAAAACAAGGAGGCCAAAAACTGCCTCTGGCCTGCACACACATAATAATGTTGAAATTCTATTCATCCATGAAAATAAACAAAAACACAACATCAAATTAGAAAGGAAAAAAGTTAAAATAGAACAGGTAGGACTTCAGGAGATATTTAAATATTTGCCACACAGCAGAGAGCAGCACTGTCGAGGGTAGTTCGTCTTACTTCCGGCTAAACATTTCTATAATGTTCAAAATCAAACCTGAACCAGCTAAAGGGTTTTAAATCCCTTAGCATTTGTCCGCTTGAGTCTTTTCAAATCTTACGCAAGGAAAACCAACGTGTTAACGGGCAGAAGTGCGTTACTTGCTTTGTTGACAATAAGTCCTGCCTCGGAGGATATCCTCTGTGATGCTTTGGAGGTGGATGGGATGCTGTGGATTCTTTTTGCGGTTCCAGACGGCTTTGGGTATCCCTCCTCGTACTATTTTTTGTGTGGTCCGGTAAGCCTTGATCTCACAGCCCTCTTCATGAAGCTGCTCCTCATCTTCATTACTATTTTTAGGATCACCTGAAGTTTTTTTGCCTCACATTTTGAGTTACCATGAATCTAGAAAGATTTATAGGCCAGCTGAGGTATCGCTGCTCCACTGGTCCCGCTAAATGGAAGAGTCCACCTTTAATTACCAGGGGAGATTTAATTATCACCTTAAGGAGATTTAACACTTCAATTAAGTATTTATAAGTTTATATTTATATCAAAATAGGCTATATGAGACCTTATTTATACAGAAACAGGAAAATGATATAGAATTAGACATTGGGCACCCCCATAGTTTGAATGGAATGATCTGTGTTTCATGTAGAGATGTTTAACTAAGGCTCTTTAGAACAATGAAGAACAGCCAGGTGTCCTTCTACACATGCTGTTAAACCTAACCATAACGAGCAGACATTAACAAATTGGTAGCCGCCATCTTGGCACCTGCTCAACACATATAAACAACCACAGCCATGTGCAGGTATGTCAGCGTTTCCCCAAGCGTTTGTTTTTTTCGTGAACACGAAAACAAAAAAACTAACATCTCCACCTGAGAGGCATTTTTGAAACCCTCGGTGTCAGTGACCTAAAACTCTGGCTACCTGTTTACGTGTTTACGTGTTTACATAAGACCATACCGTAGATAAAAAACATGTTTTATTATCTCCATGTGTGGACGGGGCATGTGAGACGTCAGTACGGAGAGCACAAACCTGAGTCTCTGTGTAACATGAGGGCTTCTCTCTGTATAAATCTAGTGTTATATATACGTTATATATTCCACCATAAAGGAAAGACTTCGTAACGTGTCAAATGTATTCAGGGCCGGAGTGGGACTCATTTTACACCCCAGAGTTTAAAGGCTCAGACCGCCCACTTTAACTGAACATGGATCTTTTTTGCCTTACAGTTATATTACTCTCTAACCGAGTTATTCACCATGTGTCTTATCAAATACCCAAACATGTACCTTCAT
Source organism: Notolabrus celidotus (assembly GCF_009762535.1). NCBI lineage: Eukaryota > Metazoa > Chordata > Actinopteri > Labriformes > Labridae > Notolabrus > Notolabrus celidotus. The sequence goes on along the minus strand of NC_048294.1, from coordinate 18,679,709 downwards.
TTATCTGTGAACAGCACTGTTTTTCTGCAGTGTCAGCTTTATTCAGCGTCAATGAGCCTAAACCTACATGTCCAAAACAATAACAGTATTATCACTGCACTCACCTTTGAAACACCAACACATCAAAGCATATACTGAGCACTGACTGATCACTTATCTCATAGTTATGATGTATTATCTTATCACTGTCTCATAGTGGTGATGTATTATCTCATCACTGTCTCTTAGTGATGACATATCACTGTCTCAGTGATGACGCATTATCTCATCACTGTCTCAGTTATGACGTATTATCTCATCACTGTCTCATAGTGATGATGTATTATCTCATCACTGTCTCATAGGGATGATGTATTATCTCATCACTGTCTCATAGGGATGATGTATTATCTCATCACTGTCTCATAGTTATGATGTATTATCTCATCACTGTCTCATAGTTATGACATATTATCTCCTCACTGTCTCTTAGTGGTGATGTATTATCTCATCACTGTCTCATAGTTATGACATATTATCTCCTCACTGTCTCTTAGTGGTGATGTATTATCTCATCACTGTCTCATAGTGATGATGTATTATCTCATCACTGTCTCTTAGTGGTGATGTATTATCTCATCACTGTCTCATAGTGATGACATATTATCTCATCACTGTCTCTTAGTGGTGATGTATTATCTCATCACTGTCTCATAGTGATGATGTATTATCTCATCACTGTCTCTTAGTGGTGATGTATTATCTCATCACTGTCTCATAGTGATGACATATTATCTCATCACTGTCTCTTAGTGGTGATGTATTATCTCATCACTGTCTCATAGTTATGACGTATTATCTCATCACATCACTAGTCTGCACCTGCTCTGTTTCTTAAGCGTCTTCAAATAACGTTGTATATTGACTCTATATAAATGATTGATATAACTATTTTGACTAACTCATCAGTTATCCATAATGCTAAATAACACAACACAACTCGTGGACTTGGATCGCCAAGCTTGAACGTTTCTGTGTTGGTGTGGCACATCTTGTATCTTGATGTTGACTGCTAGCTTACCTGTGTCATTTCCACCTGTTTTAATAAAGGACTGAATGACTTTGACTCTTTGTTTTAGTCTGGTTTCTTCCACTCCAATGTCACTCTTTTTATGAGACCTATGAATCGAATCACCTCTTGACTTTCGTTGGACGGAGGGGTCAACCGAAGCCATGGAACAAACGTAGTCATGAAACCAATGTTAAGCTGGTGTTTCCAGTGGGACGTGTGCCTCCCCAACAAGCCTGTTCGGCTGTGAGAGAACATCTTGTCTCTACTGAAACACTTCTGGAATAACAAGTAGCAAACCCGTACTCAGTGACATGGAGCTTTGTCTCCAGAGCTAAAGGGAGTCCAGAACTTAATCCAAACACAGAAACTGTGCCTCAAATTGTGTGTGTGTGTGTGTGTGTGTGTGTGTGTGTGTGTGTGTGTGTGTGTGCTCCTGTATATACTTGACCATTTGCTGCATGTCCTCCCCCACTCTCTGCTCCTCACATTTCCTGTCTCTCTTCCACTGTCTGATCAAATAAAGGCATAAATTCTGAAAAAAAAAATTCACAAAACAAGACAATATTTCACAAAACAGAAAGGGGAGGGACAACACTTCTTGTTTCTGATTTGACTTAACCCGAGAGCTCGACATCATTTGCTGGTTCTATTACTACTACTCAGCTGAGTCCCTTCACAAATTTTGAACTGAGTTGGAAGGGTTGGAAGAGGAGATGGAAATAATAAAGGAATATTTCAACAAAGGATACACATGTAATGTAGCCTAATACTCCTAATGTAGCATTGGCAAGCACCTCTGTGGTGTGATGGACAAGGCTGCTGTCTTACAGTCTGATGGTTTGAGGTTCAAATCCCACTCAGGGCTTCAAATGTGAGATGGAAACAAAACAGTTCCCTTACAATGTGGTTGAGTTTTGCTGTTAAACAACTACAACAAGATGGTGGAAGGAAAAGACTGAAAAAAGCAAGCACTGCTGGCAATGAGCATGGGAAAAGTAATCTGATAACATGTTATTTTAATCCTCTGGGAAGTTTAACTGAATACATGTAATATGATTTAGTACATACTTGTTAAAGTACATACAGATTGAAAGGTGGCAGACCCATACTAGTACATACCTAAACAAGTAAAATATTGATTCAGTACATACAGTTAAAACCAGAAGTTTACATACACTGTATAAAAAAACACATAATCTTTTTTGTCTCACTGTCTGACATTAAATTAGACTAAACTTTTCTTGTTATAGGTCAGTTAAGATTACCAAAATTGTTTCTATTTTCTAAATGTCAGAATAATGAGAGAGATAATTTATTACAGATTTTAGTATTACTTTCTTCAAAGTCAAAAGTTTACATACATTTCCCTAGTATTTGGTTGCATTGCCTTTAAACTGTATGACTTGGGTCAAACGTTTTGGGTAACCTTCCACAAGCCTCTCACAACAGTTTTCTAGATATTTGGCCCGTTCCTCCTGACAGAACTGGTGTAGCTGAATCAGGTTTGTAGGCCGTCTTGCCCGCACACGCCTTTTCAGATCTGCCCACACATTTTCTCTGGGATTGAGGTCAGGGCTTTGTGATGGCCACTCCAAAACATTGACCTTGTTGTCCTTAAGCCACTGTGTTACTAATTTGGAAGTATGCTTAGGGTCATTGTCCATTTGGAAGACCCATATGCGCCCAAGCTTTAACTTCCTGGCTGATGTCTTGAGATGTTGCTTCAATATTTCCGCATAATGTTCTTTCTTCAAGATGCCATCTATTTTGTGAAGTGCACCAGTCCCTCCTGCAGCAAAACACCCCCACAACATGATGCTACCACCCCCATACTTCACAGTTGGGATGGTGTTCCCAGGCTTGCAAGCTTCCCCCTTTTTCCTCCAAATGTAACGATGGTCATTATGGCCAAACAGTTCAGTTTTCATTTCATCAGACCAAAGGGCATGTCTCCAAAAATTAAGGTCTTTGTCCCTGTGTGCATTTGCAAACTGTAATCCAGGCTTTTTATGTTGCTTTTTGAGTAATGGCTTCTTCCTAGCTGAGTGGCCTCTCAGCCCATGTCGGTGCAGGACTTGTTTGACTGTGGACAATAACACTTTCTTACCAGCTTCAGCCAGCATCTTCCAGGTCTTCTGCTTTTGTTCTGGGGTTGATACACACATTTCACACCAATAAACGTTCAACTCTGGGACACAGAAGCCGTCTCCTTCCTGAGCGGTATGATGCCTGGACTTTCACATGGTGTTTATACTTGCATATGATTGTTTGTACAGATGAACGTGGCACCTTCAGGCATCTGGAAATTGTAACCAAGGATGAACCAGAGTTGTGGAGGTCGACAATTCTCTTCCTGAAATCTTGGCTGGTTTCTTTTGATTTTCCTATGATGTCTCACAAGGAAGCAGTGTGTTTGAGTTGTGCCTTTAAAATACATCCACAGGTGTGGCTCCAATTAACTCAATAGTTGTCAGTTAACCTATCAAAAGCTTCCAGAGCCACGAAATCATCTTCTGGGCTTTCCCAAATTGTTTAAAGGCACAGTAATCTTAGTGTATGTAAACTTTTGACTTTGAAGAAAGTAATACTAAAACCTTTAATAAATTCTCTTTCTCATTATTCTGAAATTTAGCAGTGCATGTAAACTTCTGGTTTCAACTGTATTTGACGCACATTTAAAGTTTATGTTTTTAATGTATGCAGTCTTTATTTTAATAAAGCACTAATCTAGCAGAGAGCGCTAACGTTTCAGCTGATGTATGGAGATGGTCTGGCTCACACAGGCATCTGATGTGGGTCAGACTTTAAGGTAATCAGGTGGCGAGATGAAGGTCAGTTCAGAACTGAGATGGATAACTTCTGTCTCTCCATTTTGGGCTCCTCCTGCAGTTTCACCTGCAGTCATTAGATGGCAGTGCTGTTGAGACTCATGACAGGAGAACACAGACAGACGGAAGAGCTCAAAACCCTGAATCCTCAGTTTCTCAATCGACTCCATCAAATCTAAACACAGTTTAAATACTAAGACCTGTTATAGTCCTGTGTTTATAAAGGAACACAGCAGAGGGGACACTTTAATCCCCTCAGATTAAAATATGTCCACATACAGGCATACACCTGAATGGGAATAAGTCCATTATTAATACATATGTGATCCATTAATACCTGAAATATTGAATACTGAAGAGGCGAGTATGGTCTGCTGCTAGCGTCTTCTCTCTCTACTGTTCAAGATAAAGACATAAAGAGAGGATTAAGACGTGCAGTTTTAATATCAGTGCAGAAAGGAGCATGCTGTAATCCAAACTATCATCTGGACTAAAGGATTAAATATAAATATGATATGAATATAGTTTTATTTAGTTCCTATTAGTAGATAACCCCTGCAGGAACGGGGGGAACAAGGAGACAGAGGACAAACGTCACCACATGAATGAAACACACTGCTCTCACACGTTTGCTTCTCTGAGTCTTTGGGGGAGGTTTTCATGGGGTCAGATTTGGAGGGGTTTCGACCTGGACGAGGGGTACAGTTCTGGGGAGGTTCAGGTGTCAACATGTGTAAGACCAGCATCATCCTGAGGCTGATGTGGCTTCACATTTATGTTCGTGGACTTTGGTCGTTGGTCTGCTTGTCTTTCTAGGTCTTTTCATTTAAAACTTAATGGTACTTCCAAAGCTCAGCTCGTCTTCTTTGTGATGAAAACATTTCATGTTTACCACCAAATAGGTCTCTGTCCAGGATTCAAACCCCAAACAATCTGCTGCAAAGTAGCGTCCTTATCCATCATCCCACCAAGGTGCCTGGCAGCCACTGCTTTTTCTGTCTTTTCAATTCACCCAATGTTGCAGTACAAAAGTACAGCTCAACCACATTGTTAGGAACCTGCTTCATTTTCACCTCACTTTGGAAGCCTTTACTGGGATCTGAACCCACAACCATCAGAGGGAAAGGCAGGAGCACTTTCCACTTGTCGGTCAATTGGCTTCCTAACAACACCTGAGCATTCAAACAGCATTGAGATTTACTTAAGGGACTCCAAACAGGGCACTTGAACACGTTATTGAGAGAGACTACTCATACTAAACATGCCAAAGACAATGGAAATCAGTCTTGAGCTCAGAAAGAAGATAATGGAGGCTCATAATAAGGGGGAAGGCTATACTGTCATTCCCAGGCATTTTACAGTGTCTAGAACAGCTTTACGTTGCATCATTGCAAAGTACAAGGAGACAATCTCTGTTAGAAACAAACCTGGGCGTGGTAGAAAACACAAGATTTCAAGAACTTTGGAGAGGAAAGTAGTCGAAGATGTCAGCAAGAAGCCCCGGACATCTGCCAAGATGATTGTTGCTGACCTGAACTCCATTGGAGTTGATGTTTGAAGGAGCACAGTTGTGAGGGATCTTCATCATAGTGGGCTTCAGGGCCATCGTCCCAGAAGAACCCCTTTACTCAAAGAGCAGCACATCAGAGCCAAACTGAGGTTTGCCCATCAACATTTGAAAGGTAAAGATGAGTTTTGGAAGTCCATCCTTTGATCTGATGGAACTTTTTGGGCATATGGATGTTGTTCATGTTTGGCCAAGAAAGGGAGAGTCCTTCAACCCTAAGAACACCGTTCTCAAAGTTAAACATGGTGGAGGGAGCATCTTACTGTGGGGCTGTTTTGCAGCCTCAGGCACAGGCAGCCTTGTTTGGGTGCATGAAATCATGAAAAAAGTTATGTTGACATTTTGAGGGATAATGTGAAGAACTCTGCTCTTAGTCTAGGCTTTGGTGCTGGGTCTTCCAACAAGACAATGATCCAAAGCTAATGTCAAAATTGGTCACAGTTCTTAAAGGACACCAAAACCAAGGTCCTGGAGTGGCCCGTACAGAGCCCAGATCCCAATCCTGTTGAGAATCTGTGGCGGGTGCTCAAAGTGAATGTCCATGCTCAGAAACCATGTATTTTGGACCAGCTGGAACAATTTGCATTGGAAAAATGGGCCAAAATCCCTCCAGAGACATGTGTCAACCTTGTAGAGAACTATTTGAAGAGGTTGTTGTCAGGTATGGCTCAGAACGGGCGCACTATTGACTACTTAGGGCCAGGGGGCTAATAATTTTGGACGTGCCATTTTTACCTTTTCTTGTTTCAATTCATTGCATCAATAAAATATCCAAGTCAAACATAGTAAACATTTTGACTTTGTTATTTTGGAAACACATAATCTATAAACACTTGTTTTAATAGTCATTTTCATGGAGAAATCAAGGGTTTTATCTGATTTCGCAGGGGGGCTAATAATTTTGACCTCAACTGTATGTATAATGGAAAAGCTAAATAAAAAAGGAAATTATCATAGTTTGTTGTGCTTCATGTTTAATAACAACTCAATTATAATCAATCAAAATTACTAATTGATAAGTTGTTCATTATAAAAGTAGAAATGAAGCTGCCCTGTCCATGTCCCGTTTCCATGGCGATGTCAGACCACAGCGACGTCACCATATGGGATGTTTCGTTGGATTTAGTTTCACTTTTGATCTGAGTTGTGTCGCAGTTTGCTGCTCCGTGTCAGAGCAGAGGTGAGTCTTTCTTCAGACTGTTTCTCAGAGTCTCAGTTAGATTCATGTTTAACAGCTGCGATCTAACATGTTACTCACCGAGCGCATGAGCTGCTTTACTGAGAGACTTCCTCTGCATGCAAACAGTGATAATGTAACAGTGCAATGCCAACAGTGCTATGCTAACAGCATGACTGTGCCACCATCAGCTGATGCCTCTGACGCAGCAGGGCTTCACATCAGGAGACACATCCACCAAACCAAACCGAGGATTTCTTTACAAACTGCTGCACCAAAAACTACTTCATTAATATTAATGAATAACTTCCTCCAGCCTCTTTCAGAGACATCAGATACTACAGAGGACCTCACTGCTGGATCAGTTTACTCTGATCACAAGCTAGACAAACTTAAACTCTTCAGGAAACAGACTCTGTTATTAACAACATGAGTCTAATCCAGGGCTCTAAATTAACACCCGCCAAATGCGGGTGAAACTTCATATTGGCAGGTATTAAAAATAACTCATTAGCCAGCTTGGCCGGTGATAAATGAGGCACTTTACCATCTATTTCTCGGGACGCGGGAGCGCGTTTATGGGAACGCAACCGTCGAAGCTTCTATATTTGGGAGGTGGGCGCGGTCACATCTACACTGGGTTGGAAAAACGATAGACGCCGGACAAAAAAGGTACAAGTATAAACAAGATGTAAACTGAATTAAACTTTTAGCTTTTGAAATAGGTTGGGTTTGTTTTTTAGAAAGATGATTGATGACAGGACTTACCATGAATATGATTGTTTTACTCCTGATTATTTTATTGAATGGATGGCGTGTGTGTGTGTGTGTCTCTCTGTGTGCGTGTGTGTGTGTGGCAGCTGACCATTTAAGAACGAAGAACATTCATTCACACGAGATCAAAACCTGTCGGCACGTCTGGAGTTATTAATAATTAATGTAACACTCCGGTTTGCCCCGTGCGTAATTGCGCACAAGCCATTTTTTGCCCAGGCTACGTGTTACAAAACGACCAAAGTTGAAGTTGATTGAAAACAGTTGGTAGGTTAAACAGTGTGCGGTCTACGATATCGAATATTTTCCATCATCTGCATCAGACACAGGCGCAGGTTCGTCTGTGCTCCCTGCGCCCCGACACAGTCCTGGTAAGTGCGACCGCTCCCTCTTACAGTTTCAGGCTGGGGTCTCCAGCGCAGCTTGTTTTGAGAGCGGCCACACGTTTTTTTTATTGCGATCTTTAGGTCTGGCATTTTCCCCCTGATTGTAAAGAATTACTTTTATTGAGGCCTCTAAAAGTTTCATATCAGGATTCAATAAGTTTGTTTTTAATCGAAGGATTTTTAATTCAAATGTTTAAACTTCAGCTGGAGTTCAGATTTCATGTGCAATATAATATAAAATACTCAACTCAACTTTATTTATAAAGCACCTTTCATACATAAAAACAAGCAGCCCAAAGTGCTTCACAGAATAACAGAGAGACGGAAGACAACAGCAATGGTAAAATGATAAAATAAAATCAATACAGTAAAAATAATAAAATAAGTAATAGTGGAAAGAAAAGTTAAAAATAAGGTAGTGTTCAAAAAATCAGACGAATAAAAGAAAGAAATAGATAAATACATAATTAAATAAGATAAGTAAATGTTAAAGCAATTATTCAAATACTAATGGTGAAAATAAAAAAAATAATAATAATGCAGTCCAGGGCTAAAAGTAAATTACTCCATATTAAAAGCTAGATTAAAAGGTAAGTCTTAATTTTACTTTTAAAAACACCCAGAGAGCTCGCTGTTTTGATGTCCAGAGGCAGAGAGTTCCAGAGCTTAGGGGCGTAAAAACAGAAAGCACTCTGGCCGGTGCTTCTGTCAAACACACATGAAGGAACATTTAAAAGGGAAGCATTCCAGGACCTCAGTGATCGAGCTGGATTATAAAATGACAGGAGATCAGTGATGTCTGGAGGAGCAAGGCTGTTAAGAGCTTTAAAAACAAGTAAAATAACTTAAAAATCCATCCTAAAAGAAACTGGGAGCCAGTGCAGAGTTTTAAGAAGAGGGGTTATGTGATCAGTTTTCTTTTTCCATGATAAAACTCTGGCAGTAGTTTTCTGAAAGAGCTTCAGTTTTCTAATAGAGTTTTTGGGCAAACCTGTAATAAGAGAGTTGCAGTAATCAATGCGGCTTGTAATAAAAGCATGAATTAAAAATTTCGGCATCTTTCTGTGATAAAAAAAGGTCTGACTTTTGCAATGTTTCTGAGATGATAAAATGAAGTACGACCTTGTTAAAATGAGGATTAAAATTAAAATTTGAATCTAAAACCATTCCCAAGTTTGTGACCTTTGATTTTATTTGCCTGTTAAAGTCTCCCAGAGTAGTCTGGAGTTGCTCTCTGGCTGTTTCTCTGGTTATTAGTCCTTTAACCACAGCGCTCAGTTTGATACCGTCTAAAACTGTCACACACGACACAAGATTAAATCAAAGAGAGAGAGAGATCACTGTCAGAGAATAAACAGAGTTATTATTATCAGATCTATCTGCACTAAATGATGAGAAATAAGACGATCATTCACTCTCAGTGTTTTTGTCTTCTCTCTCAGTTCTTCCTTCATGTTTCAAACACAGCTGTGTTGATGTTAGTCTTGATTATGTGTTTAAATTATTCCTATTTTTCTAATATCAGTGCACTAACTGTATTGGTCATATGTTACCTTCTCCGCCCCATGAACGCGCTCGGGGTAACTCCAGATTGACTCATCATGTTGATAACCAGCTTCACGTGACAGCTTAGCGTGATCTCCTTTGTTCAGTTTAGTGAAGCTGGATCAGGAAAAGACATCTGGGATATGTTGAACTGACTTCGTAGTAAACCCCTCAGGTAGTGTGTCGTTGAAGTGAAATGATGTAGCTCTATCGTCCTGATGGCGCCCTCTGCAGGTGGATTTGAGATATTCTCTCTGTGTGTTTCCTCCGCAGCTTATCCTTCACATTCTCGGGGAGTGACTCCAGCAGCTGGACTCTGTCAGTGTCGTTGCTGTAGTGACAGCTCTAACAGCAGGGGGCGCTCTGCCATGGATCTGTGTGAGGCCCCGGAGGAGGCAGCCCCTCCCTCTAAAACCTCTCAGTTTGAGGAAGATGAAGCTCAGAGGTGAGATGAAGATCGCTGTGACTCTTCTTCCTGCACTCGGGGAAACCACTGATCCTTCACTTTGACTCTTTATGTTTGCATCTACTTTATATCTTATTCTCGTCAGTGTTTTTAAAAGTTGACAGACGGGGACAGAGACGTCTGGTTGTCCGAGCGTTATATTAACATGATCGTATCCTCAGGAGAGAGAGAGAGAGAGAGAGAGAGAGAGAGAGAGAGAGGGAGAGAGAGAGGGAGTGAGCGCGAGAGAGAGAGATGGAGGAGATGAGGAGCGATTGTAGAGCAGTCTCTCTACATGTTGATGTTACTTTCATCCCGTTACATCTCTCTCCTGGGTTCATACCAGTGTTCTGTTGAATAGTGCTTCCTGTGCAGATGTGCTCCTCACGTCTCTAATCATGCTGTTTGTTTCAGGAGGCAGAAACCGGACTCTCCTGGACTTAGCTGTGTGTCCCTCAAGTCTATGTCGTTTCATCTAGACTTTAAAGGAGGACCTGCTGATGGAGGGTAAGATTCATTAAAAACAATAGAAGGGACCTTATCAATGAGAAAGTATCACTGTTAAAGTACCTGAGCAACGTGCCGACAGTGTGGAGCCAGAAAGTGATGTCTTCCCATGAGACAGAGGTTTGTCACCCTGAGATTCAGGCTCAGGATGCTGCATTGGCTCTGTGTCTGATATATTTATGAGTCACAGGAGAGCTGTCGTCTGTTGACTCTTCTGAAATGTCTTTCAAATTAAAAGCTCAATCTTCCTCTCTCTGCGTGTGCAGCTGATTCTGTGAGGGAATTAAACAGCTGCTTTTAAAATGAATAATATCAATCTCTGATAAGACCAGCCCTGTAACCTCTCCTGTATGAGTACAGCAAACGGCTCACAGTCACTAAGCATACTGTTTGTTTCAGGAAGCAGAGACTGGACTCTCCTGGACCCAGCTGTGTGTCCTTCAAGACTGACAAGTCTATGCCGTTTTTTATAGACTTTAAAGATAAAGGACCTGCTGATGGAGGGTAAGAATCATTAAATACAAATTTAATGTTTAATGTCTGACTCTCTTCAGTAAATCTCTCTGTCCTGATCCTGAGCTTCAGAGTAGAACATAGTTTCTGCAGTGACCGCAGAGGAGTCAGTGAGGAGGAGCAACATGGTAACATAGTGAGGACAATAATTATCAATATCAAGAATCATGAATCAGGAAATCACTCTTATTGATCACTGATTCATCTGAGATAGATAGATAGATAGATAGATAGATAGATAGATAGATAGATAGATAGATAGATAGATAGATAGATAGATAGATAGTCTGGAATGTATGACCATATTTGGCATCTTATCATCAGATACTGGGACGAGGGGGCCCAGTAAAGTTTATGTCCTCAGATATCCAAGTTGTCCCTAAGGGTTTGGGAATTTGGGTGAAATGATTTTTCTTTGGATTTCTGTCACCACAGAAGTAAAGTTTTAAACAAACATCCATCAAAAGTCCCCCACCCACAGAGAGCTGTCCCTGTTTTCCAGCAGAGAACCATGGCCTCAGACTTAAGCATGGTATATACGTCCCAGCCTGAAGCAGAACCACATCATCTGCAAAAGGCAGAGATAGAACTCTCTCCCCAAACTGGAGATCCTCCATCCTTACCAGATTTTGGTAATAGAGGCACCGGATAGCTCTCAGTAACAGCCCATGAACCCAGTACTTCTACAGTACCCCCCACAAAACCCTCCGAGGGACACAATCATAGACCTTCACCAAGTCCACAAAACACATGTAGACTGGATGGGCAAACTCCCATGACCCCTCCAGAAGCCTTGCAAGGGTAAAGGGCTCCAAAAAACCCCGAACTCTCTTTTCCACAGTTGACAGACTCCTCAGACTCGCCAACTACACCTCTGATTCCTTTCAAGTAGACAAGCGCAACTCTTTCATTGTGTCAAGCAAAAATTATTACAATCAAAAACAATCTGACCCCCTGAAAACCGGTTTTCATATTCACTGTTATGCCGATGACGTCCAAATTTACATTCCACAAAATCATTCACTTCTTCAACCCTCGCCACACTGACCGACAGCCTCACCAAAATTAGAACCTGGATGCAAAACAACTTCCTTCAGCTAAACTGAGATAAATCAGACCTCCTCATCATCGGCCCTAAATCCCTCACCAAAACCACCCAAAACTTCTCGCTCACGTTTAATAACACCACTCTGACTCCACTCATAACCTCTGCATCATTTTAGACACCAACCTCACTTTCGTACAGCATGTCACCCACATCACCAGAACCTTCTTTCACCTGAAAACATAGCTCAACTCCGCCCACTACTCTCCTTTTCTGCAGCTGAGACCCCGATCCATGCTTTCATCACCTCCACTTTGACTACTGTAACCCCGCCAGAGATACATGTCGAGTCTGCTCCTCTCTGCTCCTCTCCTCACCCGAGTGTCCAAGACACTCGGGCGAGGAGTGGAGCAGACCTTGGGGACAACTTGCTACTAAGTACACATATGAACCACCCTATGCTCGAACATGGTGTTCATTATTGCTAATCCATGGCTTAAACAGAAGTCCAATAAGAAAGCACCTCTTGGGTTCAGATTGGGCAGGCTGTTCCCCTCAATCAACCCCCTCCAGATGTTGCCACAGTTTCCCACATTGACATTGAAGTCCCCCAGAAGAACTATAGATTCCCCATTTAGAATTTCTTCCAGAACCCCGTCCAGAGACTCAAGAAGGCCGGGTACTCTGAGCGGCTATCTGGTGCGTATACACAAATAACAGTCAGAGCCTTCCTCCTCGTGACCTAAAGTCACAAAGAGGAGACCCTCTTGAGAACCCCAACAATTTCCCTGGGACCCACTCAAATCGAGACCTGTGGGTTCCTTGGACTTACTACATTGAAACCTGCCAAATCAATGGGCTTGTGATCCTGGTGGATCCAACATTTGAAGACCCACAATCAGCACCCTCTCTGCCTCAGTCACTGCTCCATCAGCTCCTGGCATCAGACCCTTCTTGTTTGGTGGAAACCAGTCCTTTCTTCTCAGAGCTTAATGGGATCTATCAATCACCTTGGGGGGGGGGGGGGGGGCTTGTTAATTTTGATGTGATGCTGTAACCACTTATATCCATGCTCTGTTGTTTGTTGTCATGTTAGAGCACCTTTTGTAAACTGTGTCATGAAATGTCTATCTGATGTTTTTCTACAGAATTCAGCAGGAGGACTCAGAACTCAGTGATCAGCCCATCCAGCAGAATCAAACAGACCTGGAGTCCAGATTCAAGGTGTGCACATCCCAGTTTTAAAATGAACTACACATGTCCAGATTTAATGCTAAGCTATCAGTCATTTTATATGCTGTTCTGTTTGCACCAGATGGACCTGTCAGAAGAATCACATACAGTGTTGATATTAAATGTTCTGTCTCTTGCTCTGTTCCAGCTGCTCGGGGAGGACATGAACGCCTTTGTGAGGAAAGAGCTAAAGAGAGCCCAGAGGGTTCTGACATCAGATTACCCAGCATCCTTAGAGAATGAGGATGAAGGGCAGAGGAGGAGCAGAGAAGCGTTTCTGGAGATCACTCTACACCTTCTGAGGAAGAGGGGGGAGGAGCAGCTGGCTGACTGTCTGTGGAGCAGTAAGAGCTTTGTGTTTTATCAGATTGAACCTCACGATCTGGTTCATCCACTCATTGATATCATCTCTTGCTTGTTCCTTCAGAAACTGTTGTTCCAGTGTGCGGACACAAACTGAAGTCTCACCTGAAGGAGAAGTTCCAGTGTGTGTTTGAGGGTATCGCTAAAGCAGGAAACCCGACCCTCCTGAACCAGATCTACACAGAGCTCTACATCACAGAGGGAGGGACTGGAGAGGTCAATGATGAACATGAGGTCAGACTGATTGAAACAGCATCCAGGAAACAACACAGAGCAGAAATGACTATAAAGAAAGAAGACATCTTTAAACCCTTACCTGAGAGGGCTGAACCAATCAGAACAGTGCTGACAAAGGGAGTGGCTGGCATCGGGAAAACAGTCTTAACACAGAAGTTCACTCTGGACTGGGCTGAAGACAAAACCAACCAGGACATCCAGTTCACATTCCCCTTCACTTTCAGAGAGCTGAATCTGCTGAGAGAGGAAAAGTTCAGCTTGGTGGAACTTGTTCATCACTTCTTTACTCAAACCAGAGAAGCAGGACTCTGCAGGTTTGAAGAGTTCCAGGTTTTGTTCATCTTTGACGGTCTGGATGAGTGTCGGCTTCCTCTGGACTTCCACAACAATCAGATCCTGACTGATGTTACAGAGTCCACCTCAGTGGATGTGCTGCTGACAAACCTCATCAGGGGGAACCTGCTCCCCTCTGCTCGCCTCTGGATAACCACACGACCTGCAGCAGCCAATCAGATCCCTCCTGAGTGTGTTGACATGGTGACAGAGGTCAGAGGGTTCACAGACCCTCAGAAGGGAGAGTACTTCAGGAAGAGATTCAGAGACCAGGAGCAGTCCAGCAGAGTCATCTCCCACATCAAGACATCCCGAAGCCTCCACATCATGTGCCACATCCCGGTCTTCTGCTGGATCACTGCTACAGTTCTGGAGGATGTGCTGAAGACCAGAGAGGGAGGAGAGCTGCCCAGGACCCTGACTGAGATGTACATCCACTTCCTGGTGGTCCAGTCCAAAGTGAAGAGCATCAAGTACGATGGAGGAGCTGAGACTGATCCTCACTGGAGTCCAGAGAGCAAGAAGATGATTGAGTCTCTGGGAAAACTGGCTTTTGAGCAGCTGCAGAAAGGAAACCTGATCTTCTATGAGTCTGACCTGACAGAGTGTGGCATCAACATCAAGGAGGCCTCGGTTTACTCAGGAGTGTTCACACAGATCTTCAGAGAGGAGAGAAGACTGTACCAGGACAAGGTGTTCTGCTTCATACATCTGAGCATTCAGGAGTTTCTGGCTGCTCTTCATGTCCATCTGACCTTCACCAACTCTGGACTCAACCTGATGAAAGAAGAACAAAACACATCCTGGAGGGATTACTTCTTTGGAAAAAACGAAGAAACACGTTTCTACCAGAGTGCTGTCGACCAGGCCTTACAGAGTCCAAATGGTCACCTGGACTTGTTCCTGCGCTTCCTCCTGGGTCTTTCACTGCAGACCAATCTGAAGCTGCTGAGAGGTCTGCTGACTCAGACAGAAAGTGACCCACAGACCCATCAGGGAACAGTCCAGTACATCAAGAAGAAGATCAGTGAGGATCTTTCTGCAGAGAGAAGCATCAACCTGTACCACTGTCTGAATGAACTGAATGATCAATCTATAGAGGAGGAGATCCAACAGTCCCTGAGATCAGGACGTCTCTCCAGAGAGAAACTGTCTCCTGCTCAGTGGTCAGCTCTGGTCTTCATCTTACTGTCCTCAGAGAAAGATCTGGACTTGTTTGACCTGAAGGAATACTCTGCATCAGAGGAGGCTCTGCTGAGGCTGCTGCCAGTGATCAAAGCCTCCAAAAAAGCTCTGTATGTACACACAAAACTACCCAGCTTCAATTTTGCTTTTATGTTCTCAGGAAAACCATCAGGTGTTTATGATACTTTCATGATGTATTTCTGATTCTTCTTCAGGCTGAGTGGATGTAACCTGTCAGAGAGAAGCTGTGAAGCTCTGTCCTCAGTCCTCAGCCCACAGTCCTCCAGTCTGAGAGAGCTGGACTTGAGCAACAATGACCTGCAGGACTCAGGGGTGAAACTGCTCTGTGCTGGACTGAGAAGTCCACATTGCAGACTGGAGACTCTCAGGTGAGCAAACTTATTGACAAGGAAGACCGTCTGAGCTCATAATTAATGGATTTAGTCTTTTATACATACAGACAGTGACACACTACAGCCTGACTATGTCCCAACGCCTTTTTTGAGAAAAGAACTTTGCCCTCAGACTTGGAGGTGTAGCCTTCCCCTTTATTTGAAAATAAATTTGTTTCATCACTCTGATGTGATTTTAATGATTACTATAAACATTTCATAAGCTGCTAGCAGTCAAAGCTTATAGGAGTCTGAGCCTACAGTAGTGTGGCCTATAGCAGCCTAAGTATTACAAATTAAGCCTATAGAAGTCTAAGCTGTTAGCAGTCCAAACCTAGAACAGTCTGTGCCTATAGCAGTGTAAGCCTATTGCAGTCTGAGCCAATAGCAGTGTAAGCCTATTGCAGTCTGAGCCAATAGCAGTGTAAGCCTATTGCAGTCTGAGCCAATAGCAGTCTAAGCCTATAGCAGTCTAAGCTGTTAGCAGTCTAAGCCTATAGCAATCTGAGTCTATAGCAGACTATGCCCATAGCAGTCTGAGCCCACGGCAGTCTAAGCCTATAGCAGCCTAATGTTATTTCAATCTCAGCCTATAGCAGTTTGAGCCTATAGCAGCATAACTAAAAGCTGGTCTTAGTTATACTAAGACCAGCTCTGGCTCAGGCTTGGAGCTGGTCCAAGCCTGAGCCAGCTCTAACTATAAGCTAGTCTAAAGCCTATTTTTAAAGTTGAGAGTGTGTTTGCCCTCTGAACCCTGACTGATAGAATATTTCAGAAAGCTCTCACTCCCATAATATTTTTAGAGATGAGCAAAGCCAAGGTACGGGGAGCAGGGCTGCATGCTGGGAACACTGTAATGATAAGTCAAATCTGAAATCTGTTTTGTTTGGTGTGTGTGTGTGTGTGTGTGTGTGTGTGTGTGTGTGTGTGTGTGTGTGTGTGTGTTTGTGTGTGTGTGTGAGTGTGAGTGTAGTCTGTCAGGTTGTCTGATCACAGAGGATGGCTGTGCGTCTCTGGCCTCAGCACTGAGCTCCTCCGGTCTGAGAGAGCTGGACCTGAGCTACAACCATCCAGGAGAACGGGGAGAGAAGTTACTGTCTGCTGCACTGAAGGATCAAGGCTGCACACTGCGGTATGCACGCAGGGATCTCTGACGCTGATTTTGACTGAGTATCTCTTCAAGTCAGCGTGATGTGTCACACTGAGTGGGCGTGGATCAGTTACATTTGATGTCATTTATTTATTTAATTCAGTTTACAGCTTTATTCTCCTTCCAGCTAACCTGAAGAGTGTGTTCGACTCTGAAAGTCGCCTGCATGTTGTATTGATGTGAACAGAAAACCTTTGATGATCATTAGGGGTGAGCCCGACTAAGGATTTGCTTCGTCGAATCTGATTCATCAGATTTTGCCCATAGTTGATGAATAGTCAAATGTTTGTTGTTTTTCCTTGACCCAAAGTCTGCATGATGGTGACCGCATGACAATATTACGCATAACCCTTTAAAATTAAGAGACTTGTAGCTTAAAGTAAAAGGGACAACAGAATATTATAAGTATAAAACTTAGATTTTTTAAATCTATATTGCAAAAACAACGAGGTGATGAAGGAGCGAAAAATCAAATAAGGCCACCATCCGTTAAACATTGAACAACGTGCCACTATAGAGTAAGGAATCAGGAGATATTTAAACAGTGTACGCACAGCAGAGAGCAACGCTGCGGAGAGTAGTTTGTCCAACTTAAGGCTAAACATTTGTAGAATGTTCAAAATCAAACCTGAACCAGCTAAAGGGTTTTTAAATACCTTAGCAATACCTTTTAAAACAGTCTTTCATCGCGTCTTTGTCTGCTTGAGTCTTTTCAAATTGTACGTGAGGAAAACCATCGTGTGTACGGGCAGAAGTGCGCTCCTTGCTTTGTTAAACTGTAAATCCTGTCTTTGAGAATATCCTCTTTGATGGCTTGGAGGTGGATGGGATGCTGTGGATTGTTTTTGAGGCTTCGGACAGCTTTGGGTGTCCCTCCTCGTTCTTTTGGCCCCGTACAGTTTTTGTGTGGTCCGGTAATCCTTGATCTCACAGCCCTCTTCATGAAGCTGCTCCTCATCTTCATCACTATTTTTTAGGATCAACTGAAGTTTTATTTCCTGACATTTTGAACTGCTATGAACGTATAAAGATTTAAAGGCCAGCTGAGGTACATCTGCTCCACAGCCCCCGCTAAATGGGAGAGTCCACTTTTAATTACCACTTTGAGGAGATTTAACACTTAGAGAGCTGTTCTCAGAATTACCTTAAATAGGTCTGTATCTATATAAAAATAGGCTATGTGAGACACAATTTTTTACGGGAAACAGGAAAATAATGTAAAATTAGACATTGAGCACCCCCATGGTTTGAATGGAATGATCCACATTTCATATGCAAATATTCGACTATGAGATTGGCAGTTGACTAAGGCTTGTTAGAAAGAATCGTCGAATATTCAACTATTAGGGGTCACCCCTAATGATCATAGAACAAATGTGTAAGCTGTTGTTGCTTCTGCCTCCAGGTTGGATCATGGTGGACTGCACAGACTGAAACCTGGGCTGAAGAAGTGTGAGTGTCTTTGACTTGATCTATCAGAACACAGCCACACAAGCATGGTGATGAAAGTTATTGATCTGCATACCTGATGATTAAAGGTGTGTCAACATCCATCTGTGTTAGACTGTGGGAGTGTTCGTGAGGCTGCTGTATTTTCACTGCAAAAAAGGGTAGCTTAAATATAGGGTAAAAAACTTAGTTCAAGATGATCATTTCTTAGAACTAGTGAAATGATCTGTCCATGCAGCAAGTTAAAGGCTCTGAAAAGTATCAAAAAATAGTTGAAATAAGTACAATATGCTGATTTTTAGCTCAAACTACTTGAAAACAACCTTCCTATAGCACAGTTGTAAGTGAAATATACTGAATATACGCAAAGAAAATCTAATTTATTTATTTTGTATACTTACTTTGAGCAAATTAAGGCCTGGGGACAAGAAAAACAACACCAATTTAAGTAAAAGATGACTCACTATTAGAAAACTATGATTACGCTGTTTCTTGATATAAGCTTGCTAAGATAAACCCTAATCCATCTAAAAACTAAAATCTTTAAACCAGTTATTATTCTTAGAATATACCTCTGAAATGTTTCTACAGAAACCACGACAGCAAGCTCGATTACTGGCAACATTTAAGCCTCCTGTCAGGTTGCGGGTCAAATTGACCCTTTTAAAATCTATTTTAGGCAGTATATGCCTTCCAAACCAGCTAAATGCAGCAGAAAAATCTGGGCAGCATGTGACAGAAGAGGTGCCGTGTTAATTTATCAACATCACTTCATAAAAATAAAAAAATTCAAAATGTAATATAAAATAAACAAAAATATATGTCATGTGAAACTATTGTATTTATATTTAGGTATTTTCAATGTATATTAAAAAAAGTTTTAACATTAATTTTAATGAAAAACGAGTGAGTTATCCTCATTGAACCATGATCTGTGGGAATTAAAGGACACCAATGGACTAACTCTTGATTTATATGGTTATAAATGGAGTTAAAAATTAGATATAAAAAATGTGTATTGGGATTTTTTGGGGTTCTGACACTTTTGGATAATTGAATATGCCCCGGGTCAAATTGACACAGGAACATTAGTTCTGTTCCAGAGAAAGGAACATAACAGGAGGGTTAATACATGTCAGGATTAACAACATATAACATCAAGAACACTTTTAATAGTGGCTCAGGGTTGATGCACATTTCAAGACTTTTAAAGTCTTAAAAGTCTTGAAATGTGCAAGGCAAACCAAATATATATTACCATTTTGAACAACAGAACTATGCCCATTCAATAAGATACAAGCTGAATTGTGTCTTGAATAGATGCCTAATGTGTTGTTCTTAAATCAAGCACCTTGAAGTTGTTACTCAATTTTGAAACAAGTTTTATTTTGACGAGACTTTAGGTGAGACAACCAATGTAGCTTATTTTAACAGTTATTCACTCAGTTTAAGATTCAACCATAAATACAAAGATGAAAAACACGTAAATAACTCTAAAAACAAGGTCATTCATCTAACATGTCTCAATCTAAGAATTACAATCTTAGCAAGTGCCAAATTATTTGCAGTGTACCTCCTGGTCAATAGAGCCACCTGAAAGCCACATTCAGTGACTTTCTTTGAACGTGTTGGACAGCAGACTCCAGTGTCACATAGTGGACAGAGGGTGGCGTAACACTCAATAATGCTGTGTCACCAATGCACACCCATTATGATCCCTTGACTGCAGCACACCTCAACCTGGACAAAGGTAGGCTGACCTGTTCGGTGCCGCTGTCCTTATAACTGGAGTGTACAAAGTCAGAGCTGCACACACAAACACACACTGAAGGACCCATCCACACACGTGCTCCTCATGTTGCCCTCTGTTGGGCGCTTCAGGGCATTACAGCCAAACAGACTTACAGTTGTCATACCAGAGCAGCACAGACTTTGAACACCTGAACATGAACACAGTACACATTATAGGATGGTCCATCAGTAAATATGCAACACAGGTAATTTGTAATTTTGCTTTTCTCTATTGATGTTTTTAGTACATTTCTTAAGTTTAGGATAGCTTATTTATTTCAGGATTATTTGCTCCGGTGAGGACAGCCATCAAGTCCCCTTGTGTCTGTACTTGAGCTCCATGAGGACATTAAAGGTCTACGAGTCTGATGGACTCTCAGTGTCAGTTAACAGATGATAACCTGCTGCTGTGTCTCGTCCTCTCCATCAGGGGCCTGTGAGCTGGAGGTGGACACAAACACGGTGAGCAAGAAACTCCGTCTGTCTGACCACAACAGGACGGTGACACATGTGGAGGAGGCTCAGTCGTACCTCAATAATCCAGACCGGTTCACCAACTGGCCCCAGCTTCTGTGTAAAGGTGGTCTGACTGGTCGCTGTTACTGGGAGGTGGGGTGGAAAGGAAGAGCTGTTGTGTCTATGAGTTGCAGAAAAATCGGGAGAGGAAACAGTGTAAACTGCGTGTTTGGATGGAACGATCAGTCCTGGAGTCTGATCTGCTCTCAGAAAGGTTACTGTGTCAGGCACGACAACAGAGAAACAAACCTCCCTCTCTCCTCCTCCTCCTCTTCCTCCTCCTCCTCCTCCTCCTCCTCAGGCAGAGTGGCAGTGTATGTGGACTGTCCTGCTGGTTCTCTGTCCTTCTACAGAGTCTCCTCTGAATCACTGATCCACCTCCACACTTTCAGAACCTCCTTCACTGAGCCTCTGTATCCTGGTTTCGGGCCCTGGTTAAAGGGTTCCTCAGTGTCTCTGGTACCCCTTTCCCACTAAAGCGGTCCTGGTGCTAGTTCTGGGCTGGTGCTGGTTGAGGGTTGGTTCTACTTGCGAACCTATGGAGCTATTATTGTTGCAAAACTATTTGTAACCGTGTAAAATGATCCACAAATACGTAAACAGATCTGAAAATACTGAAAAGATTTAAACTGCAGACACAAATCCACAAACGTGTGCACAGACCTGTAAATACATAAAATGCATACTAAGATCTGATCATGTGTACTCTGAACTGAAAATCTTAAGACCTTTGCAAATGCATGCTTATTTATTAATGGCTTAAAGTCTGAAAAGTCTAAGTATTTTTGTTCCAAACTTAAAAAACACATAAGTCACCGCTTACAACTCATGCAGGCCTCTCATTGGCTGCAGGTCTACACGTGACCTTTCACAGTTCTGCCATGTGTGATCCATAAATGCGTAAAAAAGACACTTGTGTGAGGCGACGGTTTTCATGCCCCGAAGTCTCTTGTGGATTCATTCACACATATTTGTGGATGTATGTACACAGTTGTGAATCTTTGTACACATTAGTGGATCATTGGAAACAGTTACATTTAGTTTTGCAACAATAATAGCTCCATACGAACTCCCTAAGAACCAGTTTGCTTTTCCACAGACAAGGGCCAGGACAGAGCCACGTCACGATAACCCCGCCTCCACCTCTGATGTGAGCGTCTCGCTCTTCTAGCCCAACAAATACCTCTTTTTTTCGACCAACACAAACTGGGTTGTATTTCCGGGCTGGTGCTCGCGCTGGTTCGGAGCTGGTTGAACACACATACTATGTGTGAGCTGTAACTTTAATTAAAAGTGATTTTTTCTTCAACTACAGGTGAAAACTCATGAATGGCACCACGTTACAATATTATTCAGTGAAAAAATCACAAATTTCATGTTTTCCTGCAAATTATAATACATGTGATCTGTTTGTCACTTTTGGCGTTCTCTCGCTGAGATAAGCCTATTTTGACACACATACTATGTGTAAGCAGTAACTTTAATGCAAAGTGATTTTTTCTTCAATTACAGGTGAAAACTCATGAATGGCCCTAGTTTAGGGCCCGGTCTTGAACTGGTTATAGATTAGACACTGGCTCCGAACCAGCCCTGGAAGTGACTTGGTGGAAAAGGGATTGTGTGATCAGGAGGTCAGACAAACTCCGCTGACTGCAGCCAGAGGTTGATCAACAGTCGGCTGACTTCGGTCTGAGGCTTCATCCACACGTATCTGGACAGCGTACTCCAAACTGTGTACGGGGTAGAGGTGGCCCCGATTAAGAATTTACTTAGTCCAATGTGATTCGTCAGATTTTGCCTTTAGTCGACAAATGGACATATGTGTTTTATATCTTCATTCACCCGTAGTCTGCATTATGGTGACCGTTTGATGATAACACACGTAAACATTTACAATTAAGAGGCTCATAGCTTAAAGTTAAAGAGGACCACAAGAGTAGATAGGTATACAACTTTTGTGTTTTAAATCTATATTACACACAAAAACAAGGAGGCCAAAAACTGCCTCTGGCCTGCACACACATAATAATGTTGAAATTCTATTCATCCATGAAAATAAACAAAAACACAACATCAAATTAGAAAGGAAAAAACGTCCTAATAATGGGATACACGTTAAAATAGAACTTTGGGAGATATTTAAATATTTGTATAAGGGTTTTAAATCCCTTAGCATTGCCTTTTAAAACAGTCTTTCATCGCGTCTTTGTCCGCTTGAGTCTTTTCAAATCTTACGCAAGGAAAACCAACGTGTTAACGGGCAGAAGTGCGTTACTTGCTTTGTTGACAATAAGTCCTGCCTTGGAGGATATCCTCTGTGATGCTTTGGAGGTGGATGGGATGCTGTGGATTCTCTTTGCAGTTCAAGGTGGCTTTGGGTATCCCTCCTCGTACTATTTTTTGTGTGGTCCTGTAAGCCTTGATCTCACAGCCCTCTTCATGAAGCTGCTCCTCATCTTCATTACTATTTTTAGGATCACCTGAAGTTTTTTTGCCTCACATTTTGAGTTACCATGAATCTAGAAAGATTTATAGGCCAGCTGAGGTATCGCTGCTCCACTGGTCTCGCTAAATGGAAGAGTCCACCTTTAATTACCAGGGGAGATTTAAATACCACCTTAAGGAGATTTAACACTTCAATTAAGTATTTATAAGTTTATATTTATATCAAAATAGGCTATATGAGACCTTATTTATACAGAAACAGGAAAATGATATAGAATTAGACATTGGGCACCCCCATAGTTTGAATGGAATGATCTGTGTTTCATGTAGAGATGTTTAACTAAGGCTCTTTAGAACAATGAAGAACAGCCAGGTGTCCTTCTACACATGCTGTTAAACCTAACCATACCGAGCAGACATAAACAAATTGGTAGCCGCCATCTTGGCACCTGCTCAACACATATAAACAACCACAGCCATGTGCAGGTATGTCAGCGTTTCCCCAAGCGTTTGTTTTTTTCGTGAACACAAAAACAAAAAAAACTAACATCTCCACCTGAGAGGCATTTTTGAAACCCTCGGTGTCAGTGACCTAAAACTCTGGCTACCTGTTTACGTGTTTACGTGTTTACATAAGACCATACCATAGATACCGTAGATAAAAAACATGTTTTATTATCTCCATGTGTGGACGGGGCATGTGAGACGTCAGTACGGAGAGCACAAACCTGAGTCTCTGTGTAACATGAGGGCTTCTCTCTGTATAAATCTAGTGTTATATATACGTTATATATTCCACCATAAAGGAAAGACTTCGTAACGTGTCAAATGTATTCAGGGCCGGAGTGGGACTCATTTTACACCCCAGAGTTTAAAGGCTCAGACCGCCCACTTTAACTGAACATGGATCTTTTTTGCCTTACAGTTATATTACTCTCTGAGTTATTCACCATGTGTCTTGTCAAACACCCAAACATGTACCTTCATTTATCTGTGAACAGCACTGTTTTTCTGCAGTGTCAGCTTTATTCAGCACCAATGAGCCTAAGCCTACACGTACAAAACAATAACAGTGTTATCACTGCACTCACCTCTGAAACACCAACACATCAAAACATATACTGAGCATTGACTGATCACTTATCTCATAGTTATTATATATTATCTCATCACTGTGTCATAGTTATTATGTATTATCTCATCACATCACTAGTCTAAATAACACAACACAACTTGTGGACTTGACAGCTAAGCTTGAACGTTTTTGTGTTGGTGTGGCACATCTTGTATCTTGATGTTGACTGCTAGCTTACCTGTGTCATTGCCACCTAATAAAAGACTAAATTACTTTGACTCTTTGTTTTAGTCTGGTTTCTTCCACTCCACTGTCACTCTTTTTATGAGACCTATGAATCGAATCACCTCTTGACTTTCGTTGGACAGAGGGGTCAATGGAAGCCACGGAACAAACGTAGTCATGAAACCAATGTTAAGCTGGTGTTTCCAGTGGGATGTGTGCCTCCCCAACAAGCCTGAGAGAGAGAGAACATCTTGTCTCTACTGAAACCCTTCTGGAATAATGAGTAGCCAACCCGTACCCAGTGACATGGAGCTTTGTCTCCAGGGCTAAAGGGAGTCCAGAACTTAACCCAAACACAGAAACTGTGCCTCAAATTGTGTGTGTGTGTGTGTGTGTGTGTGTGTGTGTGTGTGCGCGTGTGTGTGTGCTCCTGCATATACTTGACCATTTGCTGCATGTCCTCCCCCACTCTCTGCTCCTCACATTTCCTGTCTCTCTTCCACTGTACGATCAAATAAAGGCATAAATGCTGAAAAAAAACTTTAAAAAAAAACCATTTCACAAAACACGACAACCATTCACAAAACAGAAAGGGGAGGGACAACACTTCTTGTTTCTGATTGGACTTAACCCGAGAGCTCGACATCATTTGCTGCTTCCATTACTACTACTCAGCTGAGTCCCTTCACGAATTTTAAACTGAGTTGGAAGGAATGGAAGAGGAGATGGAAATAATAAAGGAATATGTCAACAAAGGATACACATGTAATGTAGCCTAATACTCCTGAGGTAGCACTCGCAAGCACCTCTGTGGTGTGATGGACAAGGCTGCTGTCTTACAGTCTGATGGTTTGAGGTTCAAATCCCACTCAGGGCTTCAAATGTGAGATGGAAACAAAAAAGTTTCCTCACAATGTGGTCGAGTTTTGCTGTTAAACAACTACAACAAGTTGGTGGAAGGAAAAGACTGAAAAAAGCAAGTATTGCTGGCAATGAGCATGGGAAAAGTAATCTGATTACATGTTATTTTAATTCTCTGGGAAGTTTAACTGAATACATGTAATATGATTTAGTACATACTTGTTTAAGTACATACTTGTTAAAGCACATACAGATTGAAAGGTGGCAGACCCATACTAGTAAATACTTAAACAAGTACAATAATGATTCAGTACATACATTAACAAGTATATACTCATAATACTGGGCTTTTGAAGAACACTATCCAATGGTGGAAAGAAAAGACCTACACAAGTTAATTCATCCAAGCAGCCCTGTGGTGTTGGGGATGGACCTGATACCTTTCAGTCCGATTGTTCTGGGTTCAAATCCCACAAAGGGCTTCAAATGTGAGATGGAAAAGAAACACTTTCCTCACATATGGATGAGCTTGCTTTTGAACTACTACAAAAAATTGACATTGAGGATAGGCAACATAATATTTTGTTTTCTGTAATGCTGTTGTGTTTTGCCCTTCAGGGCCCCCATCGGTTACTCTTTATTTAAAACATGATCCTTGCTCTTTGAACAGATATCAGGTCCAATAAAATAATCAAACTCAAACAGACCAGTTTTACCCTTTCCATGTTATACATTACACTTTACACATTACACTTTACACTGTACACTTTACACTTAACACTCCATACTTTATATGTTACACGTCACACTTTATACTTTACAATTTACACTTAACACTACACTGTTTAATTAACACGTTATACCTTAAACTTTACAGTGTTCACTTTACACTTACAATTGTACACTGTTCACTTTACACTTTACAGTCTACATGTTATACCTTACATTTTACACTTTACACATTAAACAATACATGTGACACTTCACACTTTACACTGTTCACTTGACACTTAACACTGTAAACTTTACACTCCATACCTTACACTTTACACTTTATACTTTACACTTTATACTTTACACTGTTCACTTTACACTTCACACTTTACACTTTACACTTTACACTTCACACTTTACACTTCACACTTTACACTGTTCAGTCAACACTGCACACTTTACATGTTACACTTTACACTGGACACTGCACATTTGAGCAGCAACATTCAGCAGACAGCTAGCATCTCTCACATGTCACGCAAAGCGGCCACGCCCCATATTTATTCACTATAATACCCCAAGACAAGACAACCCTTGTTATAAGACAACTTCTACTTTCAAGACTTAGATTCATAAAACTCTTGTTTTTATAAAGAAAGTCATTTCAACATGAAGTAATGATCAAACAAAGTAAAACAAGGTACACCTTTTAGTGAAATCATTTTTTTAAGTCTTTGGATTTTAAGTGGTCACAATTTTTTTTGCTTTATTGTAGTCTGTTTTGACTACAATAAAGTCTGTTTTATTTTGATGTTTAGAAATATTTGATATAAGTTCATTTCACAGTCTGAAATTGACAGCATCACCTGTTCCGTTTCCTGTCTTGTCCGTGCTGCATTTATTTTGAAGGTGCAACCGGAAGCGGCTTTTGGTGGGCGTGTCTCTGTGTGTCATAGTGAACGCCTTGACTGCGGCTTTGCGGTAGCACACCAGTGAAAAGACCGACGACCGGCCCGTTATCCCGCGGCTCACTAAATCCCTGTGTAGCGGCTTCCCGTGTGAACGCAGACCGACCATGGCTAACTCCTCCCGGGGCTCACTGTGCCTGCTGCTCCCGCTGCTGCTGCTGGGCCTCCTGTCGCACGGTGAGTCTTTGTCCCGCACACCCCCCGCACATGTTCTGCCTTTGTGCCGCACCGAGATTCAGGCCTGCAGGCACTTATGGAGCAGACCGAGACATGCTTATTACATGTTTCTTACACCATTTAAACAGATGAGAATCTCTGAAATATAACATGTAGATCTTTTTATTCAGCTTCAGTGTGTATGTGTGTGTTAGTGTGTGTGCGTGTGTGTGTTTCTGCCCATGTGCTCAGACGTGCAGATTTTACAGATGTGCTCAGCTGTAGTGGACTCAGTGATGGTGCATGGTGGACTCAGTGATGGTGCATGCTAGACTCAGTGATGGTGCATGCTAGACTCAGTGATGGTGCATGGTGGATGAAGTGATGGTGAACCTGTCTGGAGTCAAAGGTGTGATTCGGGTGATGATGAGTGGAGGACAGGGTTATCATGCAGAGGCACCACCCACACCCTCTAACCTCTGTCTGTCTGCACCTCAGCTGCACGTGCCAAGCTGATAATGATGTCACTGTGTCTGATGATGAAGATGAAGAGTTAGTCACCTAAATGTGAATAATTCAGGAGAGCATGATTTCAGCCTCTAACAGATGATGTCAGTGTGACAGCAGCAGCATGCAGACACTTCTCAATCTGTTATCAATATATTGATTCTCTATGAAGCCTCACTGATCGATGTCTGATTCAGATTAAAGTCAGTATACTTTAATATTTATGAGTAGCTGGCTCTGTAAATCAGGAATGCTCATTATGCTAATCATATTCTGATGTGTGAATATATTTGGTCGGCTGATGTGGAGGAGCGGCCGGCACGAAGGTTACTCCAATGAAACCTTCATTTACATTACCTGATGCAAGCACACTGACTCAGGTGTGGCCTGAGCTGTGGACTGAGGTTCTGGACTCAGGTGTGGCCTGAGCTGTGGAATGAGGTTCTGGACTCAGGTGTGGCCTGAGCTGTGGACTGAGGTTATGGACTCAGGTGTGGACTGAATGCTCATTACCTCAGAGTTTTTATTTATTATCTGGTAGGTTTTGGTGAATATACGTCTTATTTAGTTGTTGCAGTAATGAACAGCTGCTGGTCACTTGGATCTGTGTGTGTGATGTGCTCTAACGTGTGTGTGCTGCTGTTCCACACATTTCCTCTCTGAGGACAGTGAACTCATGAATACGAGCAGACGTCTCATTCTTGAACCAAAGCTCTGTCGACTTCACTTTGATGAACAATAATCCAGAGTGTGAGTCGTTACATGAGATTATAAAGTCTACATTTTAAGTTTCATCGTAGTTTGAATCTCTGGTCTCGTATTTATGACCTGATATCATCATTTTGTTTGAATCTCTTAACTCTCAGTAATGACTCAGTAATGTTTGAGTCTTGAGGGTTCATGTTTTTTGGACGTTGACCTGAGTCTGTGACCGAGTCAGACAGAGAGATGGACTCATTTCTTTCAGAGGAGAGGAATCATTAAAGGAGTAATCTGAAGGATAAAGAGGAGCGGGCTTCAGTGAAGCTTTAATGTAAGGTCAGAAAATAAAGTAGACATCGATGATCACTTCCTGTTCTTTAAACATGAGCTCAGCGTGTCACATCAAGGAGTCCCAAAGGAGAGCACACACCCCGGCTCAGGACGGTTCCTCCTCCTGGTTATTATTCCTTTATTACAGAGCGAGCATGAGCCCACTGAGAGATGACTTCAGAGTTAATATGAGGCCTGAAGACGCCCACAGATAGAACATGATTAACATGAAACACGTGATCACATGTGGAAATGAGACAGGTCATTGAAACATGCAGTCTACACAGCTGCTTCAGACAGCTTTAACGGACACGCTTGAATCTGTGTATGAAGGGGGATCAGAAAACAGACTGTCAGAGCCTCGGAGAGTAAGAGTCAATATTTATTTATTAAGAACATTAATATGAAGTTAACATTAACATTAGTTAATAATATTAATGTGAAATTTACATTAACATTAGTTAATAACATTAATATGAAGTTAGCGTTAACATTAATTAAAAACATTAATGTGACATTTACATTAACATTAGTTAATAACATTAATGTGAAATTTACATTAACATTAATTAAAAACATTAATGTGACATTTACATTAACATTAGTTAATAATATTAATGTGAAATTTACATTAACATTAGTTAATAACATTAATATGAAGTTAGCGTTAACATTAGTTAATAACATTAATGTGACATTTTCATTAACATTAGTTTGAACCTAAATGTGAATAAACATAAACATTAGTTAGGAACATTAATGTGAAATTAACATTAACACAAGTTAAGAACAGTAATGTGAAGTTAACATTAACACTTGTTAGGAACAGTAATGTGAAGTTAACATTAACACTAGTTAGGAACAGTAATATTAAGTTAACATTAACACAAGTTAGGAACAGTAATGTGAAGTTAACATTAACACAAGATAAGAACAGTAATGTGAAATTAACATTAACACAAGATAAGAACAGTAATATTAAGTTAACATTAACACAAGTTAAGAACAGTAATGTGAAGTTAACATTAACACAAGTTAGAAACAGTAATGTGAAGTTAACATTAACACAAGTTAGAAACAGTAATGTGAAGTTAACATTAACACAAGTTAGAAACAGTAATGTGAAGTTAACACTTATACAAGTTAAGAACAGTAATTTGAAGTTAACATCAACATCAGTAAAGAACAGTAATTTGAAATTAACATTAACATCAGTAAAGAACAGTAATTTGAAATTAACATTAACATCAGTAAAGAATAGTAATCAGAGTAAATGTTTGCTGTCTAAGAGTGGATATGTGTTTAGATGAACGGCCCCCCCCCCCCCCTCTCTCTCTCTCTCTCTCACTATCCCGGGATCAATAAAGTGAAATCTCATCTCAGAGAATCGCTCCACTCATCCTTCTTCAGCTTCCTGTTCCTCTGTTTCTCTTTATGATCATTTAAAGAGTTTATTTTTTTAATAATCAGAAACAGAATGTTCCCTCCTTCAGTTCTTGTGAGTTCAGATTCTGCTCTGGTTTGTGTCACCATATTGATCTTTAACCAGCTGATAGTCAGAGCTGGACTTTGAGCTCAGAGGTTTCTAGAGCTCTGTGAGGAAAACCAGAAAGAGCTCAACCTAAACTTTAAATCTCTCTATGAGAACGATCTCTTCATGTGAAACACACAGACACGCTTCATCGTTCACTGCAGACCCTAAAAACACAGACGGAGAGTGTGTGTGTGTGTTTGTGTGTGTGTGTGTGTGTGTGTGTGTGTGTGTGTGTGTGTGTGTGTGTGTGTGGCTGTGTGTGGCTGTGTGTGTGTGTGTGTGTGTGTATGGCTGTATGGCTGTATGGCTGTATGGCTGTGTATGACTGTATGTGTGTTCACGGGATTAACACACAATGAGTCGACCTTTTGTTTGAGTGCCACAAAGAGAAACTCCAGCGGCACCTCGAACTCTCAACACAACAATCAAAAAACTAGCTCATTATCTGAGCCCTTCAAAATAAAACTAGCTCATTATCTGAGCCCTTCAAAATAAAACTAGCTCATTATCTGAGCCCTTCAAATAAAACTAACTCATTATCTGAGCCCTTCAAAATAAAAGAAGCTCATTATCTGACCAACTAGCATATTATCTGACCCCTTCTAATTTGAACTAGCTGATTATCTGAGATGTTCAAAATTAAACTAACTCATTATCTGACCCCTTCAAAATAAAACTAGCTTATTATCTGACCAACTAGCATATTATCTGAGCCCTTCTAATTTGAACTAGCTCATTATCTGAGCCCTTCAAACAATACTAGCTCATTATTTTAGCCCTTCAATAAAACTAGCTCATTATCTGAGCCCTTCAAAATAAAACTAACTCATTATCTGAGCCCTTCAAAATAAAACTAACTCATTGTCTGAGTCCTTCAAAATAAAACTAGCTCATTATCTGAGCCCTTCAAATAAAACTAACTCATTATCTGACCAACTAGCATGTTATCTGACCCCTTCTAATTTGAACTATCTCAATATCTGAGCCATTCAAATAAAACTAACTCATTATCTAAGCCCTTCAAAATAAAACCAGCTCATTATCTGACCAACTAGCATGTTATCTGAACCCTTCTAATTTGAACTAGCTCATTATCTGAGCCCTTCGAAAAAAAGACTAGCTCATTATATGACCAACTAGCATGTTATCTGAACCCTTCTAATTTGAACTAGCTCATTATCTGAGCCCTTGGGGAAAAAAAAGCCAGCTCCTTTTTGGATCCCTTCATCCTAAAACTGGCTAATTATCTGACCTCTTCAAAATAAAACTAGCTCATTAACTGACCCCTTCAAAGTGTGTATAGTTTTTCGCCTTGTATTTGTGCGTTTACATTTTCTCTCTCTCTCTCTCTCTCTCTCTCTCTCTCTCTCTCTCTCTCTCTCTCTCTCTCTCTCTCTCTCTCTCTGTAGTTCTCTCTCAGGATGGCTTTGACCTGTCTGATGCTATTGAAGACAACCCCTGTGAGTATGATAACACCTCTCACCTGTTTAAATATTAACAGTCTGTTTGTGTTTGTGTGTGTGTGTGTGTGTGTGTGTGTGTGTGTGTGTGTGTGTGTGTGTTTAGTAATAAAGTTAGTACATGCTACTCTAAGACTGCGAACAGGAGGATTAGCCCCGCCACCTCCGCAGGACCATGTCCAGACAGTGATGTAACACTGACATCTATCTATCTATCTATCTATCTATCTATCTATCTATCTATCTATCTATCTATCTATCTATCTATCTATCTATCTATCTATCTATCATTATTGCCCCACTCTGGACACCAACCTGAGGTGTGACCAGGTTGTTAAGAATAAATCTCTGTTGTTGTGAATTTAGACCAATCAGACAGAAGTCTTTGAAACAGCCGGGTGATAAACATCTCTCTCTCACTGCAGCGACTCCAACACCAAAACCTGCAGCACCTGCAGCACCTGCAGCACCTGCAGGAGGAGCAGGGGGGGCAGGTGGAACAGGAGGAGGTAAGAACCATATGTGCTCATTTAATCATTATGTCATGCTAACATACAATAAAAGAGTTAGAGATTAGTATTCTGATTGTTCTGTGGAGCCAGAAGTGACCATTTATGGAGAGGGGGTGGAGCTAGAGAGGAGTCAGGGGTCCCTCGCTCCTCTGTAGCTCCACCCACTCTCACAGATACGGTCACTTCCTGCTCAGTTACCGGCTACAGCTAGCTCTTAAATCAGCTGAGAAGTAGGACCACACTTCATGGATTGTGTACAGGCCTGTGGTCGCCCCCTGCTGGACATCAGGGAGAATGCAGGTTAAAGACAGTTCTGTAAATGTTCTCTGCAGATCTGGATCTGGAAGATTTCTTTAAAGACATCGTCACCACGAAAGCTCCGCCCAAAGTTGTCCCTAAAGCCCCCACTAAAGCCCCCGCAAAGCCCAAACCCAAACCAGGTGAGACACACCTTCACAACTGGTCCTGCAGCTGTGCCTGAGCGTATCATTTACCCTGCGTTATATGACCCTCTGTTTTCATTTACTCTGAATGAAATCTGTCCTTTTGTTTGATCTACATCTCTCTAACCTTATTAACCTTCATGTTTTATCAGTAACCTGCTCTTCATTTTATCAGTTGATTAAGTAATCCAGATTTCTTTGTGTGGATTGAGTTGTTTCTCAGTTTGACCTCCTTTGTTTCTTTCCTTGTGCATGACGAATGACCCCTGACCTTTGACCTGCTCTCAGCTGCTGATGGGTTTGACCTGGCTGATGCTTTGGACCCCAACAATGACATTGGTGTGAAGGATAAGAACAAGGGACAGGGAGGTGGGTGTCAGGATCAGAGCTTGTGAATTGAATATTACATTCAAGGTTATTCATTCTGTGTGTGTGGCGTATTCAGAGTCAGTGTAGAGGACAGAGATGTTCACTGATCCACCAACAAGAAGCTTTGTGACCCGAAATCTGCTCAGAAGAACCTGTCTGCGTTAACTTTATTTAACCCCCAAAAACATAAAGTGCAACGTCTGTTAAATTCAGAGGTGTAACGGGAAAACCAAAGACACCAAAAATCAACAAACAACAAAGACAACACGTGAAAAAGAAAAACACAAAGGTTTTAAAGTGTGGACTGAGCCAAATGAAAGAAGTCAACAAACAAATCAAGGCCTGAAGAACCAGCACTCTAAGACCAAACATAAACCTAAAGAATGCTCTCCGTCATGAGCCTGAACTCTTTGTGTTCACTTTAAACATCTGAAGAGAAAAGGAAGCTGATTATCTCAAACAGAGAAAAACACAGTCTGCTGTGTGACACGTGTTTCAGTGTTTAATGCAGAGAGAAATGTGTGAGGAATAAAGAGACATGTTGTTTGGAGCTTCAGAGGATCTTAATGAGACTCCTTCAGAGTGCTCACAGAGGGAGCTCTTTGTTTCCTCTGTCCTCATCGTCTCCTCTCGTCCTCTCACACAGGGGCTCTGTTATCTGATTCAGATAAATCACAGTTATAATACAGTTATATTACTGATATTTTACAGTCAAATTACAGTCACCTTACAGTTACTTCAGCTGTCAGGTGATATAATAACTGAGCCCTCTGAGAGCTCTCTGCAGTTTGCTCTTGTGTTGTATCTGATTGTGGAACAGAGCTGTCGGCATCTTTCTCTGTTGCACAGAGCTGAGCTGTAAGCTCTCATCCTGACGGCACTGGCATCTCAAATTCAGATGCTGAGCTGGATGAAGAGAGACACTTCTAACCTCTGTAGTGATGTCGATTAGTAACGGATGTGACATACAGCTTCCTCTCAGGAGCAGCACGAGAAACACAAACATGAGTAACAGCTCCTGACGTCTCCAGCGCTCTGAACAGAGAATGAAGAGTTTGTATTTCAGTCAGACTTTAAATCGTCGAGTGAGCCTCAGGTGTAACATGTTGGTGGACTTCATGTGAGGGGATAGTTACCTGCTGAGTGTCACGTGCTCCTGATGCAGACTTCTCCCTCCCTCAGCTGACGTCTGTTTCTTCTTCAGGTGGATTCTCTGACAGCGACCTGAGCGACGTCGGCAAAGACGACTCCTACAAACCCGACAAAGGCAAAGGTGATCATGTTAACCTGTTTACATCATCTATGATGTCATAGCAGAGACCCTGCAGCAGACACAGGTGTGAACAAGTGTGCTCCTGTGTGTGTGTGTGTGTGTGTGTGTGTGTGTGTGTGTGTTTTTTTTTCCAGGTGGAATAGGAGACAGAGATCAGATCGATCAGTACGACGACAACAATGGTGAGTTCATCACACACACACACACACATACACACACACAAACACATAAATACAAAGTTTTCAAATTCCCACACAGCTGTCTCTGAGATAGCCGTTGATCTTTGTGTGTGTGTGTGTGTGTGTGTGTGTGTGTGTGTGTGTGTGTGTGTGTGAAAAGAGACCACAGCTGAGGTTGGAACCATCGCAGGTATAGCAAGTGCGGTTGTCATGGCGTTGGTGGGAGCAGTGAGCAGCTACATCTCGTACCAGAAGAAGAAACTGTGCTTCGGGATCCAACGTGAGTCACAACACACACACACACATAAAAATGAGTACTCACACACAACTGGTACAGTCCTGCTCAGTCACAGTGGTATAGTCCTGCTCAGTCACAGTGGTATAGTCCTGCTCAGTCACAGTGGTATAGTCCTGCTCAGTCACAGTGGTATAGTCCTGCTCAGTCACAGTGGTATAGTCCTGCTCAGTCACAGTGGTATAGTCCTGCTCAGTCACAGTGGTATAGTCCTGCTCAGTCACAGTGGTACAGTCCTGCTCAGTCACAGTGGTATAGTCCTGCTCAGTCACAGTTGTATAGTCCTGCTCAGTCACAGTGGTATAGTGAGATGACTCTGTTATATGTGGTGGGAGCAGTTTGTGTTTCAGGTTTAGTAGTTCTGATGTCTGAAACTTTCTCGATTTGGTTTGGACCAGCAACTGTGCGCTGTTTCCAGGAAGAGCTCCTCGTTATCACAGCGAGCTCCTGAGTCTGGCTGCAGACCTCAAAAGCTGATGGTCAGCAAACCATTTCAAACCACTGACAGCACTCAGAGTTCATGCTCACCACAGCAGCGTGTGAGTTTTCTAATGTAGTTCAGTGTGTCATATTTCCTCTGCATCACTCTGACCACCAATCAGCTCACAGGACAGTCTGATCATAGTAAAAACACAGAGTTAGTGCTCTTCATTAAACCTCTGCAACGTGAGGACTGAAGCAGGCCCTACGCTCACTGACTCTGTGATGATGGTGATCACAGAGTCAGGTGTTAAAGGAGTGATGAAGGTTTCACATCGAGGAGCTCTATCTATCTAAAGAGAGAGGGGGAGAGAGAGAGCAGTACTTAACAATGCTAAAAGCTAACAGTGATATGATTCATGATGCTCACAGAGTGTGTTTGTCTCCACAGAGAGTCTGAACACTGACATGGTGAAGGCTGAGAACCCCGAGGCCGTAGTCGCAACAGAGCCGCAAGGTAACACACACCTTTACTCCACAAATCTACTCACATCCTCTTACATCTACTCATTCTGTTCTGGGACTTCCCTGCCCTTCTATCTGCCTATGAGAATGCAAAAGCCTGAGGCGGGGGGAGCACACCTCCCCTCTCTTTCATGTGCATACCTGAAAAAGACAAGGCAGGGAGAGCAGCAGCAAAGACCGTATTTCTTAGTAGTATTTTCCGTGATCGATCTTTGGAAATGTTAACGATTAATTATCGTTGATCGTTAACATTGGTAAATGTGCTTGTGGAGACCTGTCACTCCGCTGCAGCCCCCGGCTGAGCGTCTCTGCTGTGTGCAGTCAGCTGATTCACGTCAAAACATGCTTTAAACTTAAAACACCTGTTATGCTCATCTCAACTAGTGACGAGAGAGCAGCGTAAGAGACTTAATGATGTCGAATAGAACAAACATTTTAATGTCTCCTGATTGGATGTGTAGATGTAATCTGTTGAGCTGTCAGCTGATAGGGGCTAGTGTTAGATCAGCTGATGCTCTGTGGGCGGAGCTTAACTTTGTGGCCTGCCTGAACTAAGTCTTCGCTCAATTTATGATGCAATATTCACACAAACCGGTCTGCATCCACTCCATGATAAACCATCAGTTCTACCTGGTCCACCTGGTCCACC
Source organism: Notolabrus celidotus (assembly GCF_009762535.1). Classification (NCBI taxonomy): domain Eukaryota; kingdom Metazoa; phylum Chordata; class Actinopteri; order Labriformes; family Labridae; genus Notolabrus; species Notolabrus celidotus. Next base: position 18,643,580 of record NC_048294.1, on the reverse strand, counting down.
TGGCGCACCTGGTGCACCTGTTTCTTCTTTAACATGTGTTTTTGTTTTTGTCTCCTCAGTTCAGCAGACTCTCCTGGAGCCGGCCAGCGCTGAACCCCCCACTGAAGAGAACCCTGTGTAACACACACATACAGACAAACACACACCTACACACACTAAACCCTCACCTTAACCCCCCCCCCCCCCCCCCCCCCCCCCCCCACACACACACACACACACACACACACACACACACACACACACACACACACACACACACAGTCATGCTGCAGTGCAGTCCATCTGTCCTGTTGCATTTCTGTTCTGTTGCTGCAGCTCTGTGCTGCAGAGGTTGATGGGATTTGTAGTCCTCTGAGCTGAATGTGAACACATTTCCTCCTCAGCTGTAAACATGGCCGACTGTATGACACCTTGCCAAACGTTTGTGTAAATAGTAATTTATTGCTTCCTGTTTGAACACCTCTGAAAGTCTCAGCTTAGCGTTAGCCGGAGTGTTCATGTAGCATTTAGCTCCGGACACACAGAGACGTTTAAACAAGCTAACAGTGATTAATCATGTTTGTGTGTGCTCGTCCGTCAGGAGTCATGTTCAGTAATCTAGATTAGCGCTCCGATATATTGGATTACAGGACGTTGATGAGATTAACGGAGTGTGATCCTGCAGAGCGGCTCCTGAGGGGTCTTTAAGACACGCCCTCTCTTCTTCTTCTCTTTATTTGAGTGAATGGTTTTGTGTTTTTTCAGCAGGGTCTCGTTGATAGAGATAAGTTTCCCTTGTTGATGCTCAGATGGATCATTGACGCTGCTCTGTTGATAGAACCACTGAGCCACCTGTTCGGTTTGATCCCCACAGGTGGATCACAGTCCTGTAGCTCTGATTGAACTTGTGTAATACTGTGATTTTAATGAGTGTAAATGGTCAGATTATGACACTTCTATGGGATTAAAATATGAATCTGAGGGCAGAGCACCTCCTCATAGAGCTGAAGATCAAACAATGACGACTTTAAACAATCTGAATGTCCATCAAACCAAAAGAGAACAAGCAACGTGTCCTTCTTTAGACTGCGGAGAGAACTCTGACCTTAAACAGGTGAGACAGGCTCTGACAGGTAACTGTAGTCATGTGACCATAACGTCACGAGCACGTCGTCCTCATATCTTAATGTACAAAGTTGCCTTATTCACGTTTGGATCTTTTTTGCAGTGAAGAAAGGCGTCTCCTTACAACCTGTGACTTTTTATAGTGTAAATAATCTGATGTTTGAAGATAGAGTAGCCTCTGTGTTTCAGCCTTTAATGCCCATGATGAAGAAGATTGTCTTTCTCCAAAGTGAGCCAGCGTCTCTAAAGACGGACCCGAAAAGAGAAACAAGAAGAAGGAAGTCATAAAATCTGAAGGCTGAGATTTAAATTCAGCCGATGTGATTCTGAAATTGAGAGTGAAGCCAAAAGACACTCGATGTAGCGTAAATGAAGCAGCTGAACTTTGATTAAAAAAAGCACTTTTCTTTGTGTGTGAAATGAACCTGAGAGTAAAGTCAGAGGCAGGAGAAGCTCTCTCAGGAGGAGGCCACTCAGAGGCTCATAAACTTAAAGATACTTACAAGCTAATAATCTTCCTGTTTGCGTTGTTGTGTTAGCTTTGAGTTGTTAGCGTGTACAGATAAACTTTGCTGTTTTAACTCCACTTAGACATTTCCTACAGGAGAGAGAGACCTGAGAGTTCACCTCTGACTCCTTTTCTAACTTAGAGACCAAAACGTTTAACCCCGAAACTGAGACTGACAAAGTAAGTTACCCTGTGGAGCCGCACAGTGCAGTTCCTCCAGTGTCCACAAGAGGCCTATGTTAAACTCCTGTTAGCTGTCCTTATGCTAATATTCCCTATCAATACTGCCAGCTTCGATCAGGCAGTGGAATAGTATGAAAGGAAGACGCACCTTTTCGCTGTGTTCAGTGATCAACTCCACAAGGCAGCTTTACCCAAGTCCTGAAGACGGACTCAAAGATTGAATCAGAAACGTGCACTTTAAAAACTTTCTCCTTGAGGAAGTGTGGATTTGGATTTTTGTGCAATCATGAAAAGTTTTCCCATTTATAAGAGAAGCGTCCCGTTTTAAGGAGTGATGATTGGCTGCAGGACGGAGACGTGAGGATCGGTTGGTCCAAGTTGAGATTAAACTCTTTTTCAGACGTAGACGTGTGCTTTAGCTGTGTAGATTGAGTTAGCCGCCGTCGTTAGCTTTAGGATGTTGAATCGTGTCGAGGAGTGCTTTGAGAGTCGTATGGTGTACAGATCGTTGTGAGCAGTTCAGTGTTCGTGTTATTAGCAGAGCAGCAGTATGCTCAGTATTAATCTCTACTCTTTAGTGTGTGCGTGCGTGTGTGTGTGTGTGTGTGTGTTTACACTCTTCACTTGCTCTTTTTACACTTTGTACCTGACTTCACTTTTGCTAAAATTTTGCTGAACTTTTTGTAGATAGTCTGAGCTTCCTGTGCAGTGAGCTTGTTCCTGCTGGTTGGACTCCTGGAGTCAGGTGTGATGCTTTGAGCTGAGTCTGGGATCCTCCACTCTTCCTCTCCTGTCTGATATCCAGTCCGTCGGCCGTTCTGCTCGGAGAGGAGGGGAGAGTAATGCAACGATCATGTTGGAGGGCAGTGTCGGGACAAATCATGAACTGGGTTTGATCCCCGGTTTAAAGTCTGCTGCATGCTGGCTCGTCTGCACGGTCTGCTCCTGCTGATCATTCCTTTTTATATTTTCATTCAACTTTTAAAGATAAAGATTCATGACCTCCGTTTTTAAAACCTGAGAGTATCCTTACATTTCTTAAAGATCCTGAACTTTCACAAAACTCTGTAGAAGTTCTTCAGCACAGTCAGACCCTCGGCCCCGTGGAGTGATCTCAGCTGGTCCTTGTACCTGAGAACACCTGGTGAGGCACCACTGTCCTGGTCTCTAGCTCTGGGTTTCCTTTAGCTCAAAGATCCCTCTCCTAAAACACTGCAGACCAGAGGACCGAGGAACTCGGAACTCTCTGATATGGTGCTAGAAGCAACCAAAACCTGTGACATGATCGCTGCATACTCACTGAGTCTGACGGAGCAGTCTGTCCCTGCAGAGTCTGTACCTGCAGACCATTTACCTGCAGAGCCGGTACCTTCAGAGTGAAGGTGTGGAGGATTCTGGGTCTCGGCTCTTGGAGTGGATGGGTTGAAACTGTCTTGTTGTCCTGTGTTATTGCAGATACTGGGGGAGGGGGGGGGGGGGGGGGGGGGGGGGGGGGGGGGGGGGGGGATGAGCTGTAAACAGTGTTCAGGTCTACAGAACAACACGTTGCTGCACAGTCCTACTTGAAGACCTCCTCTGGTCTCCTCTTTGTTGCCTTGGAAAGCATCTGCTTCTTCATCTGATCCTCTGAGACACTCCTCCTCTCAAAGTCCTGATACGTACAGCTGGTCTTCTTTAACCTCAGAGATCCTCGGGGCCCCTGTCTTTAACCACAGACCCTGTGCCACAGTTTGAAGGGCCTACACAGTGAACACCGAGCACCTGGTCCTCTGCATGTCTCCTGAACTGATTCTCTGCCTGACCCATACATAGACTAGTTTACCTGTCCTGGATCTGATCCAATTAAACCAGAGAGATCAGAAAGCTACAGGGGGTCCCAAAAAGTTTAACTTACAATCTAAATGAATCCACCGGGACACAACCTAGAAGACTTAAATCTGGATCTAGACTTATGTATACTCTCAGGTGGATCGGGTCTCCAGTGGTGGTTGGACTTGAAACCTGCATTGGGTTTTGCGGTCGCCTGCTCGTGACTATGAGAGTCTCAGCTGTGTGTCCTTGTCTGAGAGACCCAGTGTGTCCTGAACCAGATGTCAGTAACCCGACAGGTCTCTGGGGTGACAAGGTGGGGAGCTGAAACCTCCTCTGATTGGTTGTAGAGCTGGGTGACGGAGGTTTAGCAGTTTAACGGTGTCTGAGCATTCAGGACGATGAGGGGGGGGGGGGGGTGTGACAGGAGGATCTTCTCACCGTGTCAGAGTCCTGCATGAAACCCTCTCTGCCCGTCAGCTGTACTTAAAAGGTGCTCCTCTCTTTGCCTTATACCTGCACTGTCCCTCAGGGACGACCACAGAAATCACCTAACACCCGTCGCTGCACCTGAGCGAGAGCAGCGCCCTCCACCTTCGGCTCCTGCGGTGGTGTTTAGTGGTCAGGACTGACAGGGGAGGGCGTGCAGTCGAGCTCGGATGGAGAGCTGAACTTCACCTCAGTCAAACTTCAAACCTTTCTGCTCGATGAATGTACGAAACATGAAGCAAAAACCTTTGGCTGTAGCAAAAACAATTTCACCAAAGACACTGCGTGGACCGAAGCCGCCTCGAACTGACTGTTAGGGGGGACAGGATGAAACCAGGCCTTAAGTCTGAACCTAGAACAGTCTGATGATGATGATCAGGTGATGAAGAGTAGGAATGTTTTCATGCGCACCTGATGTGGTGAAGTTTGATCACAGTGCTCACTCAGACATACTGCTGGGCTCTGATTGGCTCTTTGAGCGTCGATGCTGCTCTTAGATTCACTGCGCAGGTGTTAGCTCACCTGCAGACTAACGCCGTGTCGTGTCAGGGTTTGAGGAGCTGGATTCTGTGGTGGTGAAGTCTTTAGTCGTGGTCAGTCTGAAGGCGTGATGCATGGAGTCACATGATGAGGTCCTGGACGAGCACTGAGCGTGCTAACAGGACAGCCTCTCCAAGGCGAGTCTGTAATCCATCCGGTCTGTATTACAGGGATCACCAATCAAACCGCCTCTGGACGCTGCAGCAGAAGCAGAAGACACGCCCCCTGATAGATACAGCGTTGTGATTGGCCTCACCTGAAACACTGCATTGTGCACACAAGGTCTGTACATGGCGGTATAACTTTGTAATGACACACCTGCAGAGCATCAGGTGCCTGAGCATGAAGCTACCCTGAGAGTCCTACCCCTATTACCCACAATGCATCTCAGTACCACCAATCTTTAAGACCTGTGGTCGCTGCTTTGAGCCTGTGCAGAGCTGAAGAGTCAGTGTCTGATATAATTAGCCTGTTGGCATGTTGCTAAAACTGCCTGCTGTCCAGACTTGAGCTGGGACTTGTAATTTGATAACAGACTGCTGTGTGACTTCTTCTGAGTGTGTGTCCTGTTTGAAATCTTACTTCCTGTCACTGTGAGGTGCAAAACCAGCCAGACACCTGAGACCTTGCCCTCTGACCCCACCCCCTGGGTGAGGTGTGTCTCTGCATACAGCACATACACACCTGCCAACCCCCCCAGTGTCCTGCCTCACACACCTTGATGCATGCTTTCCCTACATACTGTATTTATACTCTTTTTCTGACAACTGAATGTTGGACAGTTTTCTCTGCTGGAGGTGTTGATGATCGTGAACTCTGCTTTCTGTATGAAACATGTTACTGATACCTGTTACTAATAACAACCAATAAAACCTGTGAAAGACAACACGGTTTTTATTTACAGGTACAACACATCATGGCTCAGGTGTGCTGCGTTTCACATCAGTACACATATAATGACAGTAAACATGGTCACATGACACAGGTAGGCAGGTCACATGACACAGGTAGGCAGGTCACATGACACAGGTAGGCAGGAAGTGAGGTGAAAGTTATCAGTAATCATTGACATCACAGCGTTACACACAGAAGGATCAGATGAACAGGTCAGAAATAACCCGGGCTAATATGTTAGCCACATTAAAATAATCCAGAGTATCTTAATCTTAATAATCCAGATTAAGATAATCTTGATTATCTACACCCAGATTAAATTGGTCTGGATTATGATGATCCAGATTTTGTTATCTAGTTTACTTTGTCTTGTTTTGCATCAACCTGATGCAAATCCAGATTATGAGCTCTAAAACGAGACTACATACTTTGTCCATAGGGGGCGCCAATGTCCCTTAAACAGATCATCACATGAGCTTTATTCCAGTGTTTAATCTGACGCAGTAACACTGAGGTTATGTTCCCGTCTCTAGATAATCTCTCCTTAATCAGATTAAATCTGTTTATAAACTTTGATAAAAATATCTTCAGGATCATTCAATCATAAACTTTAGTTTTATACGTCTTTTTTTTTCTTCTTTTTTTTTTACAGATTATCGGGATTAGCTGATTGTTTAGAAGAAACTCTTTGAGCACTTTAAAGGTCCCTGAACTCGTCCAGGTGATTGTCAGGTAAACAAGCAAACACCTGGTTAATACTGGCAGTGACAGACAAACATTATAAAGGAGAAGTACACCCGTTCAGACAGCCAGGGGTGTTTAAACAGAGGACAGGTAGAAACACTCTGTAACCAATCACTGGTCAGGTAAAGACCAAACACACATCAACAATCTGCTCCCGTTCAATTCAGCACTGCAGACACCGGCAGACCAACACTGATAGATTAATAGCAATAATAATAAGTAATAATAAATAATAATAATAATAAAAACAATAATAATAATACTTACTATAATTAATGAGAGTATCATAATTATAAAAACATAACAATAATAAACACGCACAGGTGTTCAGTAACTCCTGTCACTCTGATTCTAAAGGTTAAAATCAGCACAGAGAGGATCTGTGGAGGCGACACGATGAAGGAAGGAAGGCAGCATCCCTGTCTGAGGACACACTTGGCAGAGTGTGTGTGTGTGTGTGTGTGTGTGTGTGTGTGTGTGTGTGTTTGTGTGTGTGCAGGGTGAGGGATTATAGTACCTGCCTATAAGGGGAATAATGTAGAACAGCCTGTAAAAAGGTTACGTGATAAACGTGAGTAAAGTTAAGAGAGAGGAAACATGCGGTCAGTGCAGACGGATTAAGAGGAGCAGGTGACCTCCTGATGATCACAAAGGAAGGTGTGTTAGGACCACACAGGAAAACAACTTCAGACACTTTCAGAATAAAGTTTTAAGTTAGGTATAAAAAGTCTAAATATTTCAGGGAGGATCATTTCATCTGAAACCTGACAACCAAAATAAACTCAGAGTATCAAGGCGGTGACGTTTAATCACTATTAACAAAAGATTAGTAAAATAAGTTACATTATTACCATAATTAGATTAATAGTAAGAGAAGGAAGTTGTTTTATTGCAGAAATAAAGTCCTAATATTTCAGAATAAAGTCACGATGTGATGAAAAAAACAAGAATTACTTCAGATTAACTGTTTTTAATGAATTTATTTTGTTTCTATTGGTCAAGGTGATATGCATACTCCCCTTCAAAATAAAACGCTTCGACATAGAAGCTGTAATCATGTCATATACAGACTTTATTCTGATAATATTTGAAACATCTCTCCAGCAGATTTATGACTCTGTTCTGGTTCTTTTATAAACGTATTCCCTAAGACTTTATTCTTACCATAATAGGACTTTTATTTTGGAAACTCTGTGACTGTAATGACCTGTGATTTCTCTGATGTGACCTTAGACTCTGGGACCGGTCGCTGGCAGGTCACAGCAGTCTGGACGTTCAACCTTTGAATTAACGATGATTTAAAATCAGAGATGAGTCTGTAACTCTGGAATCAGCCGTCTCATAGGCTGGATGTAAGAAATGGGTTGGCCACAGTGATGTCACACTCTAAAGTTGACCATCATTTACTAAATGAACATGATGAAGAGGACTGTAAACTAGAGACTGAGACCACAGAGGGAATAAATCAGCTGAGGAGGAGGAGAGATACGATCAGACGCCCCTTGCTGGACGTCAGAGAGAAATAGATTTAAATCTGCACTGAGGATGACTCCACCTCTCTCACATACAGTCTATGATTTAAAGTGTGTGTTTGTGTGAGTGTGCATAGTTGTTGTGTGTGTGTGGTGTGTGGTGTCATACGGCGTGTGTAGAGCAGTTCCTGTGGTGTGTGGTTGGGGAGGGGGAGTGGTACAGACGAGGAGGACAGGGAATGTGAGGAGGCCTCTCTCTGCAGCTCCTCTAACCTCCTCCTGCAGCTCTGCTCTGAGGAATCAGCAGCTCCTTCAGACTCTGATGCACAGGCACCTGAACAAACACACACACACACACACACACACACACACACACACAGCACACACACACACACACACACACAAACCACACACACACACATACACGCACACACACATAAGTGTCATGGTGACAAGGAGGAGCAGGTTTGAATCTGTAAACATGTTTATTTCTGCTGTAACATTTGAACATGGGGCTCTATGGGGACTGACTCACTGCAGGAGACACACTCTAGTGGACACTGGAGGAACTGCAGGTTTAGGACCAGAGGGCACTGTTGTCAGAACTCGTTGTCATTGTTAGAGCTGTGAGCAAGTTTGACTCAAAGTCTAAAAACATCAGAGTGAAGAACGTCTGCTGCAGAACTGAGGAACGTTCACAGAACGTCCACTCTGACAGCTCTGAGCCTTCAGCAGGGATCACACGCACACATACACACAGACACACACACGCCTCCTGTACCTGTGGTCTCATGCGGGGGTTCCAGCGGGCGTATAGCCGCTCCACAGCTCCAGGTGTCTAGAGGGACACCAGTGGGTACAGGACGTGGTTTGGTAGTCCCACATAAAAGGGGTTGGTGAAGTCCTCAGGCTGACTGTGGGGGACGAACTGTTACTGATCCGTTCTCTACAGTCACTCACATTAGGGTTCAAACATGACTTACCTATTAATTGTAGGACCACAGAGACACTGTTTGGCTCTGGACCTCCTGCACAGAAGAAGATGAAGAAGAACATGAAGCAGAAGAAGAAGAAGACCTGATCCCTGTGAGCAGCAGCATGCTTCGTACCTTATTGGCTCTCTCCTGCTCACTGTGTGTAGAGGAACGTTCCAAACAGACCAGGCTGTACAGGTGATCCAGTCACCGTGATCAGGAACAGCTCGTTAAACTCAAAGGCTGCTGGGAACTGTAGTCAGAGAAACACAGGAGCTCATCAGAGACAGGTGAAGACATGTTTAAGGACATAGGTGAGGGAGGAGCTGAGCCTACCTGTCGGGTCATTGCCACACACAGTCATGAACTGCACAAAGAGCGGCGAGCGCTCAGAGTTAGCGTGGTTCTCATCCCCGTGACCCACACGCTGAGAGAGAAAGAGAGAGATAAGAGAGTGGTAGTCAGACTGGAACATCTTATATCTGTGTTATCTGTGTGCGATTGATCGTCCTGCGGCTGACAGTGTTGAGGTTCTAATGAACAGATCTAGTAATTCCCTGATTCAGTGAGACTTTAAAGGGTTAAAACAGGTAAAGGTGTCACGGAGAGAGGGATGAGATGTTAATCTGTTCTTCAGGGTGATTAAACTCCTCTGTTTTCTTACTAGCTGCAAACTTGTGTCCGAAGCTGAATCCACTCCTTCTCCAGCAGCACCTGCACACCAGACACACAGACACACAGACACACAGACACACAGACACACAGACACACAGACACACAGACACACGCAGGTCAGTAGGTGTGTAAAGAGGGGAGAGCAACGACAGACGATCGGTTCACATGACTCACCTGAAACCCTCGCAGGGTGCGGTAGTGACTGTCGAGCATGAGCATGCTCAGAGGACGTCAGCTGAGCCGTCCTGTCCCAGCCGTCGCTGCAGTGAACCACCACCGACGTCTTCCCCGACTCAAGCTTATCTGCTACCTTCACAGCTCCCGCTAACAGCACCTGCACAGAGAGCCAGGGGTGAGCAGGTAGGTATGAGTAGATCACCTGGAGATTAGCAGACAAGCGGACTCTTACCCGGATGTACTCCAGCCAGTGAGTCTGGTCCACGTGGAGTGCCAGCGAGCTTCATCGATGGTGGGGTAAACCACGTCCTTCACCTTCCTAAGAGATTCCCGGATCACGTGGATGTTTGGGGATCTCCAGGAAGTTCAGCTCCACGTTCGAGTAGAAAGTCCACTCTCAAAACCGCCGTCCTTCGCCTGACCGACACGAGGGGGCGGAAGTTTCAGGAGGAGAGAGAGGGAGAAAAGCAGGATGGGTAACTGAGTGTGATGCTGTAAGAAGTCCTGTACCTGTATCTGACATCTCTGACTGTCGCTACAGACACAAGGACACAGGTACCTGTCCTCCGTTTACCTTATTGGTGAGCGCCACGCTGCTCTGCCGGGCGTACGAAGATGCTGAGTTTGTGTGACTGAGCGTTGGCATCCATGATGATCTGCAGGTAATGTTCGTCCTCTTTACAGCGACGGTCTGATGGGCCGACTACGGCTGGCTGCAGCGCACGATGGTGGCCTGAGTCTCCGGATGGATCCAGGACAAGACCTGCAGGAGGACAAACCAGCACCAGGACCAGCAGGTGAGACAGTCCTTTAATTTAGAGTCCGTCACCCACTGCAGCTTTACAGAGAGCAGCATACATGGATTCATCCACCACTGAAAATAGTTCCTGACAAATGAACTAAATATGAGCAGGAACACAGATTTCATTTTTGTCACATGTCAGAGATCATGTGACCGTCAGAGGTCATGTGACCGTCAGAGGTCATGTGACCGTCAGAGGTCATGTGACCATCAGAGGTCATGAGACTCAGTCTCACCGGTATCCTGTGTTTGGCTCTGAAGGTAGCGACCCTGCGCACGTCTTCGTCGCTGATGTTGGTGGGGATGACGAGGGTGGAAGGGTAGGTGTCACACAGCTCGTAGTTGCTGTTGAGTTTACTGATGGTCCAGCTCTCGTTGGGGAGTCCCTGAGAACACATGAAGAGGTCTCAGACTGTGTGTTTATGGTACTATACCTGTATTCCAGTTTTCAGTGCCCCGGTGTTTGAAGGTGTCTATGTTCTCTCAGGTGTGTTCACCTGTCGTCTGTACTCTGCTGCCGCGTCGTACACCTTCCAGCCATCCACAGGAAACTGGTCTTTGTACAGGAAGGCGAACAGAGGCTGGAAGAGGAGGAGGAGACGTGAATAACACCTGACATGAAGGAGTCAGGATAGTTTGTTGATATGGGAAGATGAGGCAGATGTGGTTCAAGAGTCACTGAACTTCAGGAGAGTATGGTCACTACGAGGCTGCAAAGGAAGTCTTCCTCATACACTGACCAGGTTATGGAGAGGGGGAAGGCATGTGTGTGACAGAAGCTCCCCCACGTCAGGGTGACCTTCCTCCGTCTTATAGGCGAACCGGGGACTCCTCATGTCCTGACACAGAAACATCAGGCATTACACCTGAAAGTGTGGTACGTATGTGTGTATTGTGTGTATGGGATGTGTCTGTGTGTGTGTGTGTGTGTGTCACCTTGCAGACGAGCTCCAGTCCCTGGGTGTTCTCTCCCTGGTTTGGGACACTGATGTTTCGTGTCGGCTGATCACGCCCAGATTAACATCCAGTATAAACTCCTGAAACAAACACACACACACACACACACACACACACACCCAAACACACACACACACACACCCACAACACCACACACACACCTGCTGTTAGCACACACACACTTCTGTAAACTGCTGCTAACATACACACTGCCTACACACACTGCTAACACACATTTGAAGAGTAGCGTGTTTGGGTCTGAGCAGTTCCTGGTTTAGACTGTTATAAATCGAGAGCGCTCCACCTGTACTGCCTCTGACTCAGTCACACCTGTCTGTCTGTATCTCAGAGCTTTAATAACAGATCTGGTCCGTACCCGGTCCACGCTGGTGAAGTAAGCTTGTAGTCCGTGATGGTCAGAGTCCCGTTAACCACGCCCGCTGAATGGACAGATGTAGACCACGTCCTTCACTGCAGAGAAGAGCACCGGGATGAGTGATCTGCAGGTCTGAAAAGAGGGTCAGAGACAGGTGAGCTCACCTGTGGTCTGGATGGTCTCTCCGGGCAGCAGAGGAACCTGGTTCCTGGAACATTTTCGCCTGCGCTCCGTACCTCAGAGCTGGAAGGCTCTGCACACAACACAGACACGTCAAAGGGAACTACAACTCCCAGCATGTACCTGCAGCTACACTTGCACGATGATACCTTACTGTTTAACCCTTCACACTCATACATGACGTTCACTCAGGAGGAGGAGAGGAGGAGGAGGAGAAGCAGGAGGAGGAGTGGAGGAGGATGAGAGAGAGGAGGAGAACAAGGGAAGGACAAAGAGGAGGAGCAGGAGAGGAGAGGTAGAGGAGAGGAAGGAGGGAAAAAAAGAGGAGAGGAGAGCAAGAGGAGGAGGAGGAGGAAGGAGAGGAGGAGAGAGGAGAGGAGAGGAGAGGAGAGGAGAGAGAGAGAGGAGAGGAGAGGAGAGGAGAGGAGAGAGAGAGAGGAGAGGAGAGGAGAGAGAGAGAGGAGAGGAGAGGAGCAGGAGCAGGAGGAAGAGAGGAGCAGGAAGGGAGGATGAAGAGAGGAAGAAGAGGAGCAGGAAGAGAGGAGCAGGAAGAGGAGGAAGTAGAGGAGAGGAGCAGGCAGAGGAGCAGGAGGAAGAAGAGGAGCAGGAAGAGGAGAAGCAGGAGGAGGAGGTAGAGGAAAATGAGAGACGGAGGAGGAGCGTAAGGAAAATGAGGAGACGGAGCAGGAGCAGGAGGAAGATGAGGGGCAGGAGGAGGAGAGAGGAGGAGGAGCAGGTGAATGGGGAAGAGGAGGAGAGGAGAAGAGGAGGAGAGGAGAAGAGGAGGAGCAGTCAAGGCAGGAAGAGAGAGACTTGCCGAAGCGTTGGCTGGATGCTCAGAGTCACTGTCCTCGAGGTAAGAATCATCCAGAGATCCTGCTGCAGAGGACCAACAGCAGAGGAGAGAGAGAGAGGGAGGAGGAAAGATAAACAGAGCCATTAAACAGGAAGTAGAAATGGCTCTATAGGAAGGAGGTGTCTGGATCATCTTATTCAGGGGTCACCACAGTGATACTCGATCCTCAGGACACTCTAAAACCTCAGGTGAACAGCTGATCAGGTATCGGGACCAAGAGGAGGACCAGCTCATCATCACTGTCTGTTTTTACTGGAGCTCACCTGCAGCTCTGCTCACAGCTGACAGACACCTGACCATCAGGGGCACACTGACCTGATATCTGCTGTGATTTGTGCTCAGGGTCAGGTGATCGTGTGAGAAAGAGGAAGAGAGAGAGAGAGACACGTGTAGAGGTGAAGACCAGAGAGAGAGAGAGAGAGAGAGAGAGAGAGAGGAGGAGAGAGAGAGAGAGAGAGAGAGAGAGAGAGAGAGAGAGAGAGAGAAGAGAGAGAGAGAGAGACAGGCTCAGAGGAAGCTGAGGAGAGAGAGGCAGCTTCAGGAAGTGCTTATGCTCTAACCTCAGACAGAACTCACACACACCATCACAGACACACAACCTTACACACAGCATCACTTCCTGCATACAGTCATAACGAAACAGAGCTAGAAACGTCTCCCGCTCTTCAGTCTGAGTGTCATCATTCAATAGGATGTGTTAATTTCTGGACACGATATAAATTAGCTATAAAAAACTAAATAATAATAATAATAATAATAATAATAATAATAATAATAATAATAATAATAATAACATAGATATTATTATTAGATTATTATTATTATTATTATTATTATTATTATCGTTACAATAATAAAAAAAAATATATATATATATGTCAATTATTATTATTATTATTATTATTATGATATCATTATTATACTCTTTAAGTAATACAATAAAATTACAACAATAATTATTAAAATAATAATTCATTATTTTCATTACTATTTTTTTATTTTTTTTTACCATTATTATTATTCATACATTTTCATTAATAAATAAATAATAATAATAATAATAATAATAATATCAACAACACAATTAATTATAGTAATAATCATCATAAATTATAATTATTTATAATTATATTATTATCATTATTATTATTGTTATTCTTCTTATGATTATTTTTATTATTTTAATTATTTTTATTATAATAACTTATTATTAAACTCCTCTCCTCATTCTGATACAGTGAAGCTCTTCAGCCTGAGCTCTGGTGATGAGTGTACAGCTGTTTTGTGCAGTAATGATCACTCCCTCTTACCCCTGGGATTGAGCCTCTTGGACACCTGCAGGTTTTTAAACACAGCGTGGACACACAACCAACACAAACAACAACTGAGAAACACTACATCTGGGGTCTAACTGAAAATAATGTTTGTTCATGTGTACGTTAATAATCAATACTTAAAACTGTCGCACAGCCACCGTGAGGTAACTCTGTATGGCAGCAGGTCGGAGCTCAAAGCAGCGGGCAGACAGACGAGCGCTCTGAAAACTCAAAGAGTGACGACAAGAGGGTCAAGAAGATTAGAGAGCCTACTGCAGGACGAAGACTGATCTACAGGTTCATAATAATAGCCTATAATCTCAAACTATATCAATCACCTGCATGTCAAACACTCCTTAGCTTTCACTCACACACCTGGCTCCAACACTTGGATCTTTGGCTTCATGACCGAACACTGATAGACTCTGTGCTCTCACTGTTTCACCTTTAACTCTTCATTCAGTTTGTTCAGTTTTACTTTCTGTTTGTTTCTATGAAGCGTGTGTGTCTCCATGATCCATAAATAAAGGTTATGATCATCACGCTTATATCCTGTGTTTCAGCAGAGGAGATAAGGCTGAAGAAATAATGCTGCTGACAGACACACAGAAAGATCAGCTGCTTAGACACACATACACAAACAAACACAACGCACACGCACGCACAGCCTTGGACACATACAGTATGCTAAAGCTGCACACACACACCCTTGGACATGTTCCCATGTCTGTCTCACCATGAAGTCCTGTCTCCTCCTGTGTGTGTGTGTGTGTGTGTGTGTGTGTGTGTGTGTGTGTGTGTGTGTGTGTGTGTGTGTGTGTGTGTGTGTGTGTGTGTTACCTTGTGGTCTCTGTTGATGTGATCAGGTGTAATTGATCCTGAGATCTGGCTGGAGATTGGTTGCACGCGATCAGCTGTTTACACCCACTCCACATGAGAACCTGACGGACTAAACACAAACACAAACAGATGATAGATACTCACTCTGACAACAACACAGGATTTCTTTATTATTATATCCAATGTATCTTTATTATTCTATCTTATTTATTATATATTTATTATTATAATTAATTGTATTATTATGTTATTGTTTTTATTATAACAATATTTTGTTAATGTTTTAATCAGTAAAACACAGCACAGGTCATTTAAGAGTCTTTAAGGATGGTCTGTGTGAAACACATGTTGAGTTAATAAGACTTTCAGAGGTTCACCTGTTGGCATGATGCTGTAAGGTTACTGATGAGCTTCAATAATGAAGGATCGGATATAATGTACTTATACCATGTGAACCGATTTAAGTTGAGATAAATTGTTGTCATCAAAATAATAATAACATTAGTAATTTACGCATTTATATAGACTGTCTAAATACTGTGTAGACTGTATTAAATACTATAGGACTGTATATAGACTGAATAATACTGTATACAGATTGTATAGACTATAGACTGTATAAATACTGTATATAGACTATAAATACTGTATATAGACTGTATAAATACTATATAGACTGTATATAGACTATATAAATACTGTATATAGGACTGTATAAGTACTGTATACAGATTGTATAGACTATAGACTGTATAAATACTGTATATAGACTATAAACTACGTATATAGACTATATAAATACTGTATATAGACTGTATAAGTACTGTATACAGATTGAATAAATACTGTAAACAGACTATATAAATACTGTATATAAATACTGTATATAGACTGTATAAATACTATATAGACTATATAAATAATGTATATAGACTGTATATAGACTATATAAATACTGTATATAATACTGTATATAGACTGTATAAATACTGTATATAGACTATATAAATACTGCATATAGACTGGATATAGACTATATAAAGTACTGTATATAGACTGTATAAATACTGTATATAGACTATATAAATACTGCATATAGACTGTATATAGACTATATAAATACTGTATATAAATACTGTATATAGACTGTATAATACTGTATATAGACTGTATATAGACTATATAATACTGCATATAGACTGTATAAATACTGTATATATATACTGTATATAGACTGTATAAATACTGTGTATAGACTATATACATACTGTATATATATACTGTATTTAGAATGTATTAATAATAGATAGACTGTATATAGACTATATAAATACTATATATACTATATATACTGTATAGACTGTATAGACTGTATATCCTGTATATCCTGTATGTGGTTGTAGCAGCATCTGTGAACATCTGTTAGCGTTAGCATCGTCCGCACTACATGAGTCTGCATTAGCTCTACATAAAACAAGCTAGCCTGGTTCCTGTCTTAAAGCCAGCTGATAGCTTTGTGTTCCCTGGTTCAGTCTGATCAAAGTTCATTTCTGTTTCTTCTCATTCAGTAAACAGTGATGTAAATGCGTGTATACAGCTAAAGGTTGTTAGCATCACAGGACCAAACTCCAGTCAAAAATCCGTCAAGTATATCGGACTCTGTCCCCCACAGAGACACCATGGAGTTAGACTCCAGAGAGGGAGTTTCTCTGTATGAGGAACGGCTTCTTGTTTAAAATCCACGCCGGATTAAAGATGTAATCTCCTGGATATGTGTTTTATGATTCAGTCACATCACACATGACGGAGGAGAGAGAGCTGGTTCGTGATGTGGTCTCGCTTGGGATATTCGTTAGGTTCAGATAGAGGGCTATATCCGGGTCTGGCTCACCTGTCCGGGGTCTCTCCGCCTGCTGGTCCGGAGGTCGGCGAGCCCCACGGCCTCCTGTTCGGCCCCGCTCCGTCCGACCCCCCGGGAGCTCCGGAGGCCTGCTTCTCCATCACCCGGAGTCACTGTCCGGGTCAGCCTCAGAGGGAGGGGATGGGGTCTCCGTGGATATAAGGGGTTCGGTTAGACCAGGTTTAATCCAGAGTCCGGTTGCTGTTCATATCAGACTCGGGTCTGAGTGTAAACCTGTTTACAGGATGTAGCTGTGGTTTCCTCCCTGTCACTCGACTGTTTGTGCTTCCTCCTCCTCCTCCTCCTCTTCGAGACTCCGCCTGTTTATCAGAGATGATGGAGGAAGAGGAAGAAGAGGAGGAGGAGGAGGCAGGGAGGACGCAGCATCAAACTCACGTCACTGATGAGACCTGCTCAAATGGACCGGGTCTCTTTCTACGGTGGCCCTTAAGGACAAAACAAATTTACAAAATGAAAATTGAAACAAAAATGAAACACTTTTACAAATTTGGAGAAAATATAAAACAAATTTACATTTAAGAAAACATTTTTACATTTAAGAAACAAATTTCCATTTAAGAAAACATTTTTACATTTCAGAAAACAAATTTACATTTAAGAAAACATTTTTACATTTCAGAAAACAAATTTACATTTAAGAAAACATTTTTACATTTTTAAAAAAACAAATTTACCTTTAAGAACACATTTTTACATTTAAGAAAACAATTTTACATTAAGAAAACACAATTACAAAATCAAAAAACAATTGCAAAATCCAAAAACACAATTACAAAATCAAAAAACACTTTTACAAGCAGTGAGACAATTCTACAAACAGTGGAACACTTTTAACATTTCTGAAACAAATTTACATTCATGTTTAACAGAAAGGGAATGTACTGCATACCTGAGGTGATCCCTGAGTGATCGAGTGAGGGGTCATTTAGTTTGTTTGGATGGAGAGAAACCAAACGGAGCGACGTTTGGTACTGGTACTCTGTTTGGTACAAGATCACTTCCGGTGTTTGGTACATTCCCTTTCCATTAAAAATGAATGTAAATTTGTTTATATATACTATATGGGGGCGCTGGTGGCCTAACGGTCTAAGCGCCCCACATATAGAGGCTATAGTCCTCGTCGCAGAGGTCGCCAACTCGACTCCCGGCTGGTTGACAATTTACATGTCTTCCCCACTCTCTGCTCCCCGCATTTCCTGTCTCTCTTCAGCTCTCCTATCAATAAAGGCGGGGAAAAAAAGCCCAAAAATATAACTTCAAAAAATAAATAAATAAAAATAATGTAAATTTGTTTCAGGAATGGTTAAAGTGTTCCGCTGTTTGTAAAATCGTCTCACTGCTTATAAATGTGGGCGACCGTACTTTCCTGCGGTTCTTCAGTGTTTACCTGTTTTTGAATCACCATGGCGGCATGTCTGTGGTAAGGTGTGGCCGTGATAGAGGCTCTGAAACACGGACACGGGGCTCTAACAGCCTCTGGTCCTCTGGATGTTGAACCTGCTGCATTTAGACACAGCACAGATGATGAATACATGCTACATGCATGTTTCATTGACCAATCAGAGCTCAGAGGTGTAATAACCGTGAGGAGTGAAACAGGAAACACTTCATGTGCAGATCTTTATTATTCTGAGGAGCTTATGGAGCACATGTGGAGGACAGATTTAGGTCAGTCAGACTCGGGCGTGGACTTCAGTATTTGAGCCTTCATTGATACCGCCCTCCTCAGGTCACTCTGTGTAGTGCCTCAGTGAAGCAGACAGTGAGACATGCTGATAAAGATAATATTCTAACTTGTATAATCTGAACCTGAGAATGAAAGCAGCTTTTTAATCTGAATGAATAAAATCACATGTAGAGTTCAGGTTTACACATGTTCAGTTATGATCAGGCGAGCATGAGTTTAAAACATAATCTGCCTCTGATGGATGAAACCATAAGATTACTGATACACACCTGAGAGAGAGACAGGCTCAGGTTCACATAATATTCTGTTAGACCAGCTCTACCTGAAGTCTCTGTGGTTCATCAGCTCTGACTCTTCATGTATTCAGTCTCTGTGAACGTAGCTCTCCTGAGCTGCAGTAACGTCTTCTTCACGTTAAAGTCTTCATCCTTGGGCTGTTGCACTCAGCATCCTCTCTGAACTAACGTCAGAAGTCCGTCTGTCCATGGTCAGACTCGTGTCCCTGGCGTTGTTGTGGATCAGACTGTGAGTGTGTGTAAAGATCACATCATACAGGACAGGTAGAGTCTGCAGGGGAGACTCAGGGCACTGGTCCAGCTATTAGCTGCTGAAGTCCTCGGGCTCCACCTGGAAGGGGGTGATCATGAGGTGCTGAACATTCACTCAGTTTATCATTCACTGCTTTGTCTCTGATAAACTTTTAGATTAGTTGTGTTTAAACTTGAGGATGTTTTTATCTCTGATGTTCCTGTTCTCCTCTGAAACAATAAAAACATTCACACCAGAGACGCCATCTTTACTCTCATCAGCATGTTGCAGCTTCTTCTTCTCTGGATGTTATGATGAATCACATACTGCCCCCTGCTGTGTGGGAGGGTGAAGGCATGTTAATGAATGAAAGAAACTTAGTTTTATTGGTATGATAATAAAACAGTCCCATAATCTGCAGATCATTTATATCTTATATATCTCTTGTTTTGGTTTGATAATTTCACTTTGATATCAGATGTATATTTATCATCTACGGTGCGTTCAGACAGGAGCATCTTAAAAAGCTTAGTTTAAAAAGTGAACAGATCAAATAAACACGAGGAGCACAGAGTCAGAAATCCTTAAATTAATTTAATCAGTAATATTTACAGAACAGGAGCCATCCAACAGACTGTGGAGAGGAGATAACATGATTAAAGAAATATATTTGAAATGTTTCTGGGGTCACCTTCCCTTGTTGATGCCAAAACGATCCTGAAACACATTTCATGTGTATTTATAAAAAGCAGGCTAGATTATTACACAAAACCCCCAAACTACGAGAACCCCTACACGAACCAAAGAGTCCGACTGAATCAGAGACAGAGCTCCTCAGATCCACCATAGACCCCTAAGGGCATGACCCGGAAGCTTCTGTCTCTACAGTTCGAAAAAATGCCCGCCAAAATAAAAGAGAAACACTTTAAACCAATGGAGCAGAAATCCACAATTTATACCAACAATTTCTGAACCAACATTACTTTCCTTATTATAAAACTGTAAGATTGTACACTACATAAAATAATTGTATTTTACAACAATAGAACTTTAGGCAGTAAAATAGGTTTTGATTGAGGTAATTACATCATGGTTCTTGTACAGAGTAAAAAATAAAAAAAATAGATTTCATCTGTTTTTTCCCTAAAAACACGACCGACCCTCCACGCACGCTCTGTGTCGCTTCTCTTCTGTCGCCGTCGTCACAAAACCTCCTGAAACCAGATTCCTCTCTTTAACAAAGACGTCCACACAGAATCCGTTTGGTAGAACCTGTTAGATCACCTCCACCTGCCCGCTCCGAGACACGCCCACTTATACGAGTCATGTTTGAGATCAGACTGAAGGCGGAATAAACCAGCTCCCTTTAAAACCCTGTGAGTACACGTTCTGTTTCCAACGTCAACCCTGAAACTGCGTCTGACAGATCTCTGGAACAACGAATGAGCGAATCGACAGAGGTACCTTGATGACGTTAATGTAAGATCGTCATTTCAGGAGGTTAAATGATGATCGAATTTCCCTGCTCACCAACATGTAGCCCTTTGAACGAGCAGGAACCCGTGTGATGAGATCTTAAAGAACAAACCTCACGAAGCAAAAACTAGAACCCAACAGGTTCGCTCAAATCCTTCTCTCAGTGACTGATTCCAAACCCGTCACTTTGAGCAGAGGAAGGCGATAGATGGGAAAGAAAGGAAAGATCAAGCTTGGGATTCAAATGTCCGACTTGGCTTGTCTGGACTTCCTGTCCCTGGGTCTGCACATAGTCTGGATTTTAAACATTACCCGGGGGGGACTCCTGGACTCGACTGTGTTGCAGAACAGTGCTAAAATCCGATCAGTGCTGAATCTTCCTGATGGGGTCAACATGAAGTCCTCTGAATGCTGGACACGTGACGAGGCCCCGAGCGTCCTTTCTTTACCGAACACTGAAAATTCAGATTAAAGTTCAGCTTTGAATCAAACCCTGAAGTGTTCCCTGTCCAACTGCAGCGGAAGAGCGGCGAGAACAATACCACGAAGATCAACACGAGACGGATTCACCACAAACCAGTGCTGCCTTCCTCCCCGTCCCTACTTGCTCCGACCTTCCCCTCATCCACAACAAGAACTCTTCCTCATGCCGACACTTTTACTTCATCATGCTTCATCAATCAAAGACTTTGAACGCCAAACTACCAAGAACTGGATCTCAAACATGACTCAGGACCGCCGGAGGACATCTCTCCGAGGACACGGAGGTGATTCGCACAAGAATCAAGGCACAAATCTGGACAAGACCTGACACACTGAAGAATGACTTATTGCACCACGATCAAATGGAAACTGACAGTGCAGCGCTTGCAGGCACCGCCAACTGACTGAAAACCCTGTGAGGTGACCACCCCGAGTAGGTCTGAGCCTCCATCACTCAGAGGCCTTTACCAGGAACGATGCCTCTTTAGGAGTTCAGGGACTCTATAGAGCAAAAGGTTAGAAATGTTTGGGGATCGAGAACTCTAGAAGTCCAGTCCCTCTGTCGTTGGTGAGTGTCTCAAGATTAGAACGTTTATTCAGGATTAAGTCAAGATCCTTTCAACCCAGAGTCCAACGTGGGTCAGGAGGAGGACTGGCTGACACGCTTTGACCCCGGTAGTCAGACTATCCTTCTGGATCCAGCATTTCCTCACACTATGCAACTCTACGAGGCAAACCATATTGGAAATGCTCGTCCTGGAGTCACTCCTGTGTCAGAAGGATCTCTATCCTGATCTTGAGACAAATCAGAGACTAAACGACAACAAGGAAACGGGATTTGGATTTTTTTGGTGCAAATGGAAAGAACTGCTGAGGCTGTGTCGCCCGCAGACCTCCAGGTTTATCTACCCTGTTTGAGTCTGAAGTAATGATCTTCATGGTTTCTATGTGGACAGAGAGAACAGCCCTGTGTCAGAGCTGGACTAAATCTGGACCAGATCTATTAAGATCAGGTGGACAAGGACCAGACCTGGAGCTCCTTCTAGCAGTTACCTATTTTTTGGACTCTTGCTCTGCTGCCAGAGTTACCCGCCAAGCAGCGTCTCTCTGGTGGTCTATGGTGCTAAGGTGACCCGGTGCAGGTCTGTCTTGCAGTAGTGCAGACATCAGGAGCTCAGTTTTTATTAAGGGGCCCACTGTGGGCCGACTGAACGACACAGAGGAGGCAGAAAGTTCAGCCTACGGATGATTGTGATCAACAGTCATGATGAACGATACAGAACATCAGAGAGACGTTTTAGCAGCTGGCTGTTTTTAAACAAGTTTACAGTCAAGTCCTCCTCTACGGGCACCAAAGCGATTTTAGATTCTGTTTCCAACAACACACTGCTGTCCATGTGATGTCCTGAGTTTGACTCTGCACAGATGCTGTGTGGAAAACAGCTCAATGACTTCACCAAACCCCAGACTGATGAAGCCTCTGCATTTTGGACAGGTCGCTTTTCTTTCCCTGTTTACTGAGTCCTCTGGAAGTCCACTTCAGTCAGACACAGACATACTGTGTGTTGATGCCAGAGCTTTGATACTTGGTGGAGATTTGTATAGAAATGTTACGGGACACGTCAGAACTTCGACTTGAGAGGTCTGATGATGTTCTCTTAGGTCTGTGTGCCTTACATGCCTCCAGAGGGTGAACACTTAGGCTCTGTTTGGACCCTGGACAGGTTTCAGAGACCCGGTCAGGTCTCTGCATGCTACACAGCTACACATGTGAAACAAGCCTGAGGATGCAGATGTGCAGCATGCCCTGGTGTCGACTTCTGTCCATGCATGTGTGCTCTCGTTCTCCATTGGAAGCCACAGATGAGTCCACTTGTGCAAATGACGAGGAGCAAAAGCAGGACCAATGGTGCTCAGTGACAGATGGACACTGGCCCACGGTCTGGTGTGTCAACGTCAACGTGTTTCAGGCATCAAGCCTTAATCTGAGTGTCAAACAGGCCAGGAAGAACAGTTCACCCTCTGTGCTGAAGAACTCCACGACTCCACCCACGTAAGGTTCTTTTAGGACTCGACTGTGCCCCAGCTTTAGAGCTTATACCACAGTCAGTACCAGCCTGTGACAGAGCAGTCAATGCAGCATCAAGCTGACTGATCTGTGTAGACAAAGACAGAAATCCGACTTTGAGGATTCCATTCAAAGACCTGTTCAAAAGGCACAAGTGCTTCAGACCACCTGTGGGTTTCCAGAGAGGGGGAACAGTCTGATTTATAAAAGGAGTATTTCAGAGGGATCCAGAGCTGATTGGTTATTTCTGCTCCTGTCCCTGCGTATAAACATGTTTATAAGGCTTTCATGGACCTGGTCTGGGTCTCCATCTAGGGTCTGTGTTCAGGATCAGAGGCCAGCACCACTTCATATCCCTACACTAACTTCAGCACCTGAATACCTAATCACACCCTAATCACTGTGAGCCAGCGAGCACGTCTAACCTCGTGAGAACTGTTTCTGTCAGAGCTGAAACACACCTGACAGCAGCACCTGAACACACACCTGAACACACACCTAAACACACACCTGACACACACACCGAAACACACTCAGCCCAAGATTCACCAATGAGTGACGAGCGACTAAATCCACATCAGACCGGCCAAACTCTGACACACCTGGTCTAACTAAATCTACTCCTCGTGGGACGACACTCAAGACGCCGTGCAGCAGGTAGCAATGCGTGTGAAAGTGAGACGCTGTGATGACACACAGGACACCAATGAAGGAGAAGCAGGACACACACAGGAGACACGGGAGCTTCAGAGTGATCTACTGTTTCAGAGATTCGGGACCTTTAACGTTGTGCACAGAAAACTCAACACCTGTAAACAACGTCTTTTTGTCCCTCCAATCACACCTACTTCATCCATGTCTCCTGTGTCTGTGAGTGTCTGTGTGTGTGTGTGTGTGTGTTTGTGTGTGTGTGTGTCCCTGTGTGTGTCCCTGTGTGTGTGTGTGTGTGTGTGTCCCGTGTGTGTTCCGTGTGGGTGTTGAAGCCCTTGGACATGAAGCCTCTGTTCGTCTTTAAGGCTTCTCAGTTTGATGAGTGTGTAGAAAAGTCTGGTAACAAGGCTGTACTGTGACATATTGCATAAATCACCCTCATCAGCATCATCATTATCATCATCATCACCATCATCACCTCTATGTGTGTTAGAAGTCACAATCAAATCTAAGTCTTATTAGCATTCTGTGTTAGCACTGCACGTTAGCATCGTTAGCTTCCTGTGACACACAAACCAGAACAGGACATAAGTGCAAGAGAGTGTGTGTGAGAATGTGTGTGTGTGAGAATGTGTGTGTGTGTGAGAATGTGTGCGTGTGAGAATGTGTGTGTGTAAATGTGTGTGTAAATGTGTGTGTAAATGTGTGTGTGAGAGAGCAGCCCTCAGAGTGGAGTGTGTAGGTGTGTGTACTGTTGTGATGGAGGGGAGGAGGGGGAGGAGGTGTTGGGGGCGGGGCTGTTAGCCAGGCGGGGGGAGGGGGAGGAGTCAGAGAGCTGCAGCTCCTCCAGCTTCTTCAAGTACTCGTCCCTGAGCGCCAACAGCTCTTTGTAGCGCTGCTCCACCGGACTCTGCTGCTGCAGGCACATACACACACACACACACACACACACACACACACACACACACACACACACACACACACACACACACACACACACACACACACACACACACAAACACACAAACACACACACACACACACACACACACTGATCTTTAAACACGGTATGAATACACTGCCGTATGACATAGTTGAATCCACAGACTCTGTAAATACCTCTGTGTAACCTCTGAGGGCCTACCTGCTGTCGTATGCGGGGGTTCCAGCGGATGTAGTAAGTCACCCACAGCTCTAGGTGGCGCATGCTGGCGACAGGATACAGGACTCTGCCGGACTCAGGGGTGTAGAAGGGGTTTAAATAATTCTCCATCTTACTGTTGATCAGAGACCAAAGAGACACCGTCTTCGACCTCAGCTCCTGCAGATACAGAGGGGAGGGGGTGTGAGGCGTTCGATGACACAAATATACAGAGGGAAGGGGGTTTGATGCGTTCAATGACACCTAGATACAGAGGGAAGGGGATGTGAGGCGTTCACTGACACTGAGATACAGAGGGAAGGGGCCGTGAGTCGTTCAATGACACCTAGATACAGAGGGAAGGGGGTGTGAGGTGTTCAATGACACAAATATACATAGGGGAGGGACTGCGAGGCGTTCACTGACACATATATATAGAGGGAGGGGACAGTGAGGCGTTCACTGACACTTAGATACAGAGGGAAGGGGCCGTGAGGCGTTCAATGACACAAATATACAGAGGGGAGGGACTGTGAGGCGTTCACTGACACATATATAAAGAGGGAGGGGACGGTGAGGAGTTCACTGACACTTAGATACAGAGGGAAGGGGCCGTGAGCCGTTCAATGACACAAATATACAGATGGGAGGGACTGTGAGGCTTTCACAGACACAGAGGACTGCGAGGCGTTCAATGACACAGAGGACTGCGAGGCGTTCAATGACACAGAGGACTGTGGGGCGTTCACTGACCCACTGAGAACTGAGGCGTACACTGACACAAAAAACTGTGAGGCGTTCACAGAGGACTGTGAGGCGTTCACAGAGGACTGTGAGGCGTTCACAGAGGACTGTGAGGCGTTCACTGACACAGAACTGTGAGGCGTTCACAGAGGACTGTGAGGCGTTCACAGAGGACTGTGAGGCGTTCACAGAGGACTGTGAGGCGTTCACTGACACAGACACAGAGGGGTGTAAGGCGTTCACTGACACAGAACTGTGAGGCGTTCACAGACACAGAGGACTGTGTGAGGCGTTCACTGACATAGACACAGAGGACTGTGAGGCGTTCACTGACACAGACACAAAGGACTGTGAGGCATTAACTGACAGACACAGAGGACAATGCAGCGTTCACTGACACACGGAGAACTGTGAGGCGTTCACTGAGATACAGAGGACAGTGAAGCGTTCACTGACACAGACACAGACACAGGAAAGTGCTGCGTTCACTGACACAGAACAGCAGGTATTTAATATGACAGACAGGTGGAGGCACAGGTGAGGTCTTACGTGCTGGTCTCGTGCGCTCTCACAGTTGTAGAGGAACGTCCCAAAGCGACAGCTGTACAGGTGATCCAGGATGGTCAGCAGGAGGCGCTCATTGAACTCAAACGCTGTTGGGAACTAGAAGGAGAGGAGACAAGGAGACAAGGAGAGGAAAAAGGAGATAAGCAAAGATTTTAAAAATATGAGGGAACTTTTGGTGCAGCATTCTCCCTCGAGGTAAACTCTGTGTGTTTATAGCTTCCTTCCTGCAGAGGGTGCTGTAGCTCCATGATGGAGAGGATACATGTGATGTTTACAGCTCTGAGTCACATGTTTACAGTAAGAACAGAGAACTGAAGTTTCCCTCCAAAAGGAGAGATGAGTAATAACAAACATCATTCAGGTGAGGAAGTAAAGATGTGAATGTTACCTGTTTGGTCATCTGCCACACACAGTCAATGAACTGCACAAAGATGGGAGATCTGTCCTGGTCTGCATGGTTCTTATCTCCATGTCCTATCCTCTGCACGTATGCACGCACACACACACATACACACAGAGACAACTAAGGTCAATGATTCACAGGGAGGAGATCTTTGAGGTCAGTTTCTTTCAGAGATATCTGATTTAACTCCAGACTGAAGCTGATCAGCTGGTTATGTATATACAATATACATATAAGGAATAAATAACATTATAAATGTTTCTTACTGAAGCAAACTTGTGTCCAAAGCTGATCCACTCTTTTTCAATCAGAACCTGAAACAACAAAAAACAAGTTTATCCCCGACGTCAGACTGAAATGAAGACTTGTAACCTGTTATAACCTGTTATTGACCTGATAATAACCCGTTAGGACCTGTTATAACCTGTTATTAGTCTGTTAATAACTTTTTACTTGTTATGAACCTTTTATTAACCTGTTATTAACCTATTATTAACCTGTTAATAACCAGTTACTTGTGATGAACCTTTTAGGAACCTGTTAACGTGTTACTTGTTTTTTTTAACCTATTTTACCCTGTTATTAACCTGTTATCAACCTGCTATAACCTGTTATTTAACTTTTACTTTTTATAACCTGTTATTTACCTGTAACCCATTTAACCTGTTATTAACCTGTTATCATCCTGTTACTTGTTTTATTAACCTACTTTCACCCGGTATTAACCTGTTATCAACCTGTTATGACCTGTTATTAAACTTTTACTTGTTATAACCTGTTATAACCTGTTATTTACCTGTAACTTGTTTAACCTGTTATTAACCTGTTATCAACAGGGTTCCCACTCTTTTCCAGAGATCATTTCCAGGACATTTCCAGGCCTTTTTTATTGATGATAAAGCTGGTATGACAGTCTAAATTTAGTTCCTAATTTAGGTCCTAAATAGTCTAATATGTTCCTCTCAGTGGAAGTCTATATTGAAAGACATGTAGTCTATGGCTATCAATGAAATCATCTCTTACATTCTTAAAAATCATGGCAAATTGATAATAGAATAATGCAACCACAGATTTACAGCACTTCACTTTATTAGTGCAACCAAGTAACAATGATGGGCAACATCTCATCTCAGCTTTCTCTTTTCTCAAAAAATATAAAATGAGCTAAGAAAAAAAACAAAAGAGCCTGCAAAGGAATCAGGAAGCTGCCTTACTGAAATAATTAAATAATAATAATGATCACAGGATCAGTGCATTAATGACAAAAATGGCCGCAAATGTCTTCTCATAAAAACCTGTACGTAAAAGGGTTTTCATCACAAACCATTAGTTCTTGCAAAATTAAGGTAAAATATACGGTTACAAAACATCCTAAATTAGGGGCCTTTCGGGAGTCCAAACAGCCGGCTGTTCTTTGGGAGCCGAGTTAAAAGAGCTGGCTCTCTGAAAAGAGCCGAACTTCCCATCACTAAAGAACATGCTTACTACAATTTGCACTCTTAGTTTCCCTTGGAACTATTTGTATCAGCCTGTCCAATCTGAGGACATTAATAATGTTTGCTCCAGTTTGGTTCTGTTTCTGTTTGCTCGAGTTTGGTTCTGGTTCTGTTTGCTTGAGTTGGTTCTGGTTCTGTTTGCTTGAGTTTGGTTCTGGTTCTGGTTCTGGTTCGGTTCTGGCTCGGTTCTGGTTCAGTCCTGGTTCGGTTCTGGTACGGTTCTGGTTCGGTTCTGGTCCGGGTCTGGTTCGGTTCGATTCTGGTTCAGTTCTGGTACGGTTCTG
This sequence comes from Notolabrus celidotus, assembly GCF_009762535.1. Classification (NCBI taxonomy): domain Eukaryota; kingdom Metazoa; phylum Chordata; class Actinopteri; order Labriformes; family Labridae; genus Notolabrus; species Notolabrus celidotus. The sequence goes on along the minus strand of NC_048294.1, from coordinate 18,615,235 downwards.
GTTCAGTTCTGGTTCAGTTCTGGTACGGTTCTGGTTCGGTTCTGGTTGGGTTTGCTTGAGTTTGCTTGAGTTTAGTTCTGGTTCTACCTATAACCCTAATCATAACCCTAACCCTAATCCTAACCCTAATCCTAACCCGAATCATAACCCTAACCTTAAGGTTAAGTTCTGGTTTCGGTTCTGTTCTGGTTCTGGTTCGGTTCTGGTTCGTTTCTGGTATTGTTCACCTCGGTTCTGGTTCGGTTCTGGTTCGCTTCAGTTCTGGTTCGATTCTGGTTCTGGTTCGGTTCTGGTTCGGTTCTGGTTCAGTCCTGGTTCGGTTCTGGTTCAGTTCTGGTTCCGTTCTGGTTCGGTTCTGGTCCGGGTCTGGTTCGGTTCTGGTACGATTCGGTTCTGGTACGGTTCTGGTTCAGGTCTGGTTCGGTTCTGGTTCGGTTCTGGTTCGGTTCTGGTTCAGTCCTGGTTCGGTTCTGGTTCGGTTCTTGTTCGATCCTGGTTTGGTTCTGGTCCGGGTCTGGTTCAGTTCTGGTACGGTTCGGTTCTGGTTCAGTACTGGTCCGGGTCTGGTTCGTTTCTGCTTGGGTTTACTTGAGTTTGGTTCTGGTTCAGTTTGCATGAGTTTGTTTCTGGTTGTGTTTGCTTAAGTTTAGTTCTGGTTCTAACCCTAACCCTAATCCTAACCTTAACCTTGATCCTAACCCTAACCCTAATCTTAACCCTAACCCTAACCCTAATCCTAACCCTAATCCTAACCCTAACCCTAACCCTAACCCTAATCCTAACCCTAATCCTAACCCTAATCTTAACCCTAACCCTAATCACAACCCTAACCCTAATCCTAATCCTAACCCTAGTCCTAACCCTAAACCTAATCCTAACCCTAACCCTAACCCTAATCCTAACCCTAATCCTAACCCTAACCTTAACCCTAATCCTAACCCTAATCCTAATCCTAACCCTAACCCTAACCCTAATCCCAAACCCTAATCCTAACCCTAACCCTAATCACAACCCTAATCCTAACCCTAACCCTAATCTTAACCCTAACCCTAATCACAACCCTAACCCTAATCCTAACCCTAACCCTAGTCCTATCCCTAAACCTAATCCTAACCCTAACCTTAACCCTAATCCTAACCCTAATCCTAACCCTAACCTTAACCCTAACCCTAATCCTAACCCTAAACCCTAATCCTAACCCTAACCCTAATCTTAACCCTAACCCTAACCCTAATCTTAACCCTAATCCTAACCCTAACCCTAATCCTAACCCTAACCCTAATCCTAACCCTAACCCTAATCACAACCCTAATCCTAACCCTAAACCTAATCCTAACCCTAATCACAACCCTAATCCTAACCCTAACCCTAATCCTAACCCTAACCCTTATCACAACCCTAATCCTAACCCTAACCCTATCCTAATCCTAACCCTAATCCTAACCCTAACCTTAACCCTAACCCTAACCCTAATCCTAACCCTTACCCTAATTCTAATCCTAACCCTAATCCTAACCCTAACCTTAACCCTAACCCTAATCCTAACCCTAACCCTAAACCCTAATCATAACCCTAGGATCAAGGTAAGAATGGTTTTCTAACAGAATAAATGCACAAAATTGGTCAATTATATGTCTTCTCATAAAAACACGGTACGTAAAAGGGTTTTCAACACAAACCATTAGTTTTTGCAAAGTTAAGGTAAAATATACGGCTACAAAAGATCCTAAATTAAGAGTCGTTCGGGAGTCGAAAGAGACGTCTCTTCTTTAGGAGCTGAGTCAAAAGAACCGGCTTTTTGAAAAGAGCCGATCTTCCCATCACTGAAGCACATGCTTACTACCATTTGCACTCTTAGTTGCCCTTGGAACTATTTGTATTGTAAAACGTATCAATGTAAATACTTCAGACCTGTACCATAGTGATAAACAGATAACACTTCAATTTGAATCAAGTAAATACCACTTGTATACTTTAAAACAGAGGGTCATTTCATTCCTTGTGGACTCAACATGACAGCATTTATACTTTTCAAGTAATTGATCTTAAACGCTTTCAGAAAATTAACAGTAACAAGACTCACATATCCCTTCGAGCCACCAAATGGTATCATAACAATGGTGTATATGCTGTTTTGTAATGACAGCACAATTTTATAATTTATTAGAAATTTGTTCAAATTATTTCACGCTATGGTTCGCGGACCCCCAGGGTTCCCAGGACCCCACTTTGAGAACAACTGAGCTAGAGTACGGTAATTGAGCTCTCAGCCTGCAGAGAAAGTTGTGAGGCACAGACCCCCAAGCTCTCTGCTGACTCCACTGGTCACACTACAACTTAAATATAAGACTCTTTGAATCAAAAGAGCACTCTACAAGGTTAATGTACCATAAAACATAAACAATATACCCCCGTTTTCTGTGAATGCATGATTATGAAGTGAAGGAGAAATGATTTGAAAAAAGTTGTGCAGTGTCGCTGTCTTTTCCAGCACAGCATGCACTCAACTTTCAATGAATGGGGATGTGTTTTGTTAATAGGGTCAGGTCGCACGCAGCCATGTTGGAATAATTTTCCAGGACTATATGTGATTTTCCAGGACATTTGACTTTTTCTCCCATTTTCCAGGTGTTTTCCAGTACTGGAAAACTGATCAACTGTTTTCCAGATTTTCCAGGTTTTCCAGGACGCGTGGGAACCCTGTATCAACCTGTTGCTTAAACCTGTTATAACCTGTAATTAAACTTTTACTTGTTATAACAGGTTGATAACCTGTTATTTACCTGTAACTTGTTTAACCTGTTATTATATATTATATATGCGTGAGTGCGGGCGTGCATTCGTGTTTAATCTGTTTATAGTCTGACCTGAAACCCTCGGAGCGTGCGGAAGTGACTGTCCAGCATCAGCATGGCGAGCGAGGTGAGCTGAGCCGTCCTGTCCCAGCCGTCGCTGCAGTGAACCACCACAGAGTTCCCTCCTGAGACCTTATCAGCCACCTGGATGGCTCCTGACAGCACAAGCTGCAGAGCGGACACAGGTTAGAGACTGCAGCAACACGCAGAGAGGGTGTGTCCATGAGTCTGCTCCTCTCACCTTGATGTGCTCCAGCCAGTGCGTGGACTCTAAGCTGGACAGCCAGTGAGACTCCTCCACATTGGGGTAAACGATGTCTTTGAGCTTCTTCAGAGACTCTCTCATCACATGGATGTTCTGAATGTCCAGGAAGATCAGCTCTGCATTCTGGTACTCATCTCCCTCATACCCTCCTCCGGTCGCCTGGAAAAAGAGAGGGGAGGGGGGGACAAGGGGAGAGAGGAGACATCTGTTATGATGATCTAATCGATGTCTGATGTAATGTGTTATCCTTCAGTCAAACCTCTGATTATTTTATTTCACGTTGCTGAGTGTACAGACCACAGTGGGTCACATGTTAACAACCATGTGACCTCTGACCTCCGCCTCCCTCTCACCTTGTTGGCCACGGCGTTGACGTTGGGCCTGGCGTCGTAGATGGTGAGTTTGGTGGTGTCGTTGGCCTCTCTGATCATGTCCAGGTAACGCTCGTCGTCTTTGTTCCTTTTCCCCGACATGCCGACCAGAGGCTGACTGCAGCGCACGATCACCGCCTGGTTCTCTCGATGGATCCACGACAGAACCTGAGGAAACACGTCAGACACACGTTCAGCGTGAAAAAAAGACGCTGCTGATCTCAGGTGATCACACCTTACAGAGAGGATCGCACAGAGGGAGCGCTTTACTACCTACAGACAGCTGAGATGCCACTCTGCACACACAGCAGAGTGAAAGTGGGTTGGTTAGTAAAGTCTCTCTCTCTCACGTTAGAGATACAGGTGATAAAGGTGATAAAGGCGTGGTTCTTCAATGTCAGTGATATCAGGTGAATAGGTGGTGATGTATGGTGTGTCTCACCGGGATGCGTCCTCTGGACCTGAAGGCAGAGACCCTCCTCAGGTCCTCCTCTTTACTCTTAAAAGGAACAGCCAGCACGGTGGGGTAGGTGTCACACAGCTCGTAGCTCTTGTTGATGAAAGTGATACGCCACTTGTTGTTGGGTAAGCCCTGCAGAACGAGACACAACACACTCTGTAAACACAGCTCCAAACGCAACCTCTGCAGTCGACACGCTCACCTGGAGTCTCCACAGGTACTTCTGATCCTGATGACAGGTTATATAAATATAAACCATGATCATGATTAAAGTTCTGAAGTTGTGTCAGAAATACATGATAACACTAATATTTTACAGGTTTGTTTTTAAATCTAATCTTCAATAGATTCAAACTTTAGGAAAAACGTCATAAATCATTTAAAGATCTTTTACTCAGATATTCATCTTCAGAGGGAAACTGGAGATCTGAGTCAGAGATAAAGTTTTTATTTTATCTACAAACGTCCTGAACATAGCTGTAATCTGAGGGGTCTGCAAGATCTGAAAATCTAGAGGATCTGAAGGAGCTACAGGATCTGAAAGATCTGAGGGATCTGAGGGATCTGAAGGATCTACAGGATCTCAAGGATCTGAAAGATATGAGGGATCTAGAGGATCTGGGGGTTCTCTAGGATCTAAAGGATCTGAGGATCTAGAGGATCTGAGGGATCTACAGAATCTACAGGATCTAAAGAATCTGAAAGATCTAGAGGATCTTAGAGATCTAGAGGATCTGAAAGATCTAAGGGATCCAGAGGATCTAAAGGTTCTAGAGGATCTGAAGGATCTGAGGGATCTGAGGGATCTAGTGGATCTGAAGGATCTGAGGAATCTAGAGGATCTGAGGTATTTGAAGGAACTACAGGATCTGAAGGATCCAAACTAACTAGAGTATCTGAAGGATCTGAAAGAACTAAAGGATCTGAAGGATCTAGAGACTCTGAGGGATCTAGAGGATCTGAAGAATCTTTGATCTTAGGGATTTGGAGGATCTGAAGGATCCAAGTGTGTCCTCTTTAGAATAATGAATCACCCAGGATCACTCAGGGAGCAGGCTTTCCATCAGAGTATCTCTGACCTGTTCACTCTCTCTGCCTGCTGGTCTTATTAATACCTGTTTACACTCTACATATATATACACACACACACACCGTGTTGTTGTTTCCTGCTCACCTGCCGTCTGAACTCCTCTATGGGTTTGTAGACACTCCAACCGTTCTCCTCGTACTTCTCCTGAGTCAAGTATGCAAACAGCGGCTGAACACACACACGCGCACGCACACGCACGCGCACACGCACGCGCACACACACACACACACACACACACACACCCACACACACACACACACACACACACACACACACACACACACACACACACACACACACACACACACACGCAAACACACGTCTTAGAGTTTTTAAACACTGTCTGTAGTCCAAACAGAGAAACACATTCAGGTGACAGAACCAGCGAAGTATCCTTTGTTTGAACTTCTATAAGGTAACATATCTAAAGTTAACAGAGTCCTGATGTGTGAGGTCATCACTCTGATACCTCCATAACCCTCTCTGTGTGTGTGACAGCATCTCTTCACTAACAGAGTGTCACAGTCAGACTGAGTGTCTCTCTCAGGTGTATCATATGTAAATATCTAAGTCTGAAAACAAATCTACACCCCTGTCTCTCTAATACCATAGAACCATGAAGATAAACCTGATCCAGGTCTCAAACTATCTGTGAGGGTCTCCACCGTGTGCAGCAGCCGTTCACAGAAACATGACAGCAGCAGGGTTTGGTTTCCTCTCACAGACAGCAGCAGATGTATCTGCAGCGTGGGCAGTTAGCTGTGTCACAGCGTGAGGAGGCTGCAGCTCTCCAGTGTTTCAGTGTTTCTGCGTTCATGTGCAGCAGTGATATAAACGGAGCAGGACTATAACCAGAACGAGAGGAGTTTACTGCTATAAATACAAAGATCCAAACACAGAGAGGGCATCTGTTTCACTCACTCCTCTACACAGTGCTCACTCTCACACCTGTCCAACTGTGTGTGCCATCTATCAAAGGAGCAAACAATAAGGTCTCCTATGCTCCACAGAGGCCTTCAGCAGGTCAGTAGGGGGCAGTAGAGAGCAGAAGAATAAGGTAAAGTCAGTGTTTCTCACCAGGCCGTGGGAGAGGGGGAAGGCGTGTCTGAAGAGCAGCTCGAAGATGTCTCTCCTGCTGTGACCCTCCTGCTTTAATGCAAACCTCAGGTTCCTCATGTCCTGAACACACACACACATCAACATTGTATTTAACACACACACACTTTAACACACACACATGTACCTATGAGATATAAAAAACAAAGTGAGGTTACAGAGATCTTCCCAGGATCAGATGCTCTCTGATGGAGGCTTTAAACAGAATCAGTGAATCAGCTTCGGCTCCCACACGTTCCTCTGAGCTGCCTTCATGACTCACACACACATGCACACACACAAACACACACACATGCACACACACACACACACACACACGCGCACACACACACACAAATACACACACATACACACACATACAACCTCCAACAGTTCACCCACAGGACACAGGTATCTGTACTAATAGTAGCAGCTAATGGAGCCACCAGCTGTTAACCTCAGGTGTAGAAGTATGAGCTCATTTGGTTATTAATCTCTTAAAATTAAAAACTCTAATATTCTGCTCAAACAATCAAACATGAATGCACTTCAGGCTTCACTCTGGCTTCCTTCAGCCACACACTGATGTTCTTGTGATGCTCTTGTAATTAACAGGTTTTAAGTTTGCTGAAATAACAACATCATGATGCAGATTAGCCAAAAGTCCGGAAATCTAAACGCTGATTGTCTTTAGTGACACAGCATCAAGCAGATCTGTGTCAACAGGATTTGAACTTTAAATCTCTATGTGCCTCTGTGTCTGTCTGACACAATGGACTGTCTGAGTAACACATTTACACACATACACACACCTTGCAGGTGATGTCCAGGCCGTAGGAGTTCTCTCCTCTGCTTGAGGCCCCGCCCATTTTCTCCACTCGACCGATAGCACCCAGAGGAACGTCCAACATCACCGCCACGTCCTGCAGAAAAGACAGGATGTGAGGACGCAAGATCGCTCACTCAATCAAGCATCATGCAAACAAACACAGCAACCTGTAAACACCTGAAGATTAAAACACTGCTAGATGGATGGATTAAAAAACATTGTCTGAAATATCCTCATGGACGCTCCAGTTGAAACAGGTGTCATCCCGTTTTCCCCAAGAACCATCTTGTTTTCCTAAAAGCTTATCTTTTATTCCCTTATGGACCATCTTGATTTACTGATGACTTTCTTTTAAAATCTCATTTTCCTTGAGGATGATCTTGTTTTGCTCTGGATGATCTTGTTTTTGCTGCAAATCATCTTTTTTTGCTATGGACGATCTTGTTTTGCTCTGGATGATCTTGATTTGCTCTAAGTTATCTTGTTTTTGCCGCAGATCATCGTGTTTTGCTCTGGACGATCTTGTTTTGCTCTGGATGATCTTGTTTTGCTCTGGACGATCTTGTTTTGCTTCAGATCATCTTGATTTCCTCTGGATGATCTTGTTTTTGCTGCAGATCATCTTGTTTTGCTCTGGATGATCTTGTTTTTGCTTCAGATCATCTTGTTTTTGCTTCAGATCATCTTGTTTTGCTCTGGATGATCTTGTTTTTGCTGCAGATCATCTTGTTTTGCTCTGGAAGATCTTGTTTTTACAGCAGATCATCTTGTTTTGCTCTGGATGATCTTGTTTTTGCTTCAGATCATCTTGTTTTGCTCTGGATGATCTTGTTTTTGCTTCAGATCATCTTGTTTTGCTATGGATGATCTTGTTTTACTCTGGAAGATCTTGTTTTTACAGCAGATCATCTTGTTTTGCTCTGGACAATCTTGTTTTGCTATGGATGATGCTGTTTTATGGAGCTGGTGTTGTGTTGGAGACTGCTCCCAGTCAGAAAGTGTACCTGGTGTGTTTTTATGGTCTCAAGTGTATTCACAGATATGGGACACCAGAGCAGAGACTGAACTCTGTCCTGAGTCTCAGTCAGCTGTGAGTGTTTGGGGTTCAGAATTTCAGATAGCTCACAGCTGAGGAGCAGAGTGGTTATCTTAGTTTTCAGGGGAGGTTTCTGAGACTTACAGCGTCTGAGCTCTTGAAGTAGAGTCTGTAGTTTGTGATCAGCACCTTTCCTTTCACCGCTCCGTTATAGGGACACATGTACATGACGTCTTTATCTGCAAACACAAAGACAGAGTTACTACAAGTCTCCGCTCACACAGGCTGTCTCTTTCTCTTACATTAGCCCTGTGGTTAGCTCGTTTTGGTGATGTGAGATTAGCTCACGAGCAGAGGAAGCAGAAAGAAGAAGAGAGGCGTGCAGGAGAGAGGGCTTAAAATACAACCACTCTGAGAGTCGAGTGAGACTGAGAATAAAACTAACTCATCAGACTTTCTAACAGAGGACGATCAATCAACAACAGAAGGTCTCAGCAGGTCCAGATGTTTCATCCTCACTGTTTCAGACTGAAGCAGGTCAGCTACTGATGGATGGGTCGCTTCTCTTTTAGGGTTGAATAAAACGTCAGCTCGAGCACGTGATAACAGGGAGAAGGTTCCTGGTTCAGGTGTGTAAAGAAGAAACTGAGCCTTATGTTCTCACCTATGATCCTCTCCTCTCCTGGAAGCAGAGTCACGTCAGACAACAACTCCATCTTCAGAGACTCTCTGGACGTCTGTAACACACACACACACACACACACACACTGTTATCCTGCACCTGGGGGAGGCGTGAGGCTGTGGGAGGAAACAGTGGAAGCTTTCATCTTTATTTAAAGGTTTTATTGTGGATGCCGAAGAACAAAGAGAAGCTGAGGCGTGTTTCTCTCCTCACCGACGATCATCGCGCTGAGATCTGGACGAGCAGAGAGGAAACTAAAGTTTACATTGAACTTACATTTACTTTAAAGCCACGTCACATGTTTTTAGCATGTTCATTCCCTGCTCATTCAGGAACACGTTTCAGTCTAATGGGGACTGATGTGACGTGTAATCAGGTCAGGAGGTAAAATATGGTACTCTGTAAGGTCTCTGTCAACCACCAGGGGTCACTGCTGCACCCTCACCTGTAAGCCTCTCTGCAGGGACGGGAGTGTTTACCTGAGTGCTCCCGAAAAACCACCTGCAGACAGCACTGTATCATAATCACACATGCACATGCTCAGTGCACTTACACTGGAGATGTGTGTTTCCAAGGCGTTGGAGTTATAGACTGAGACTGGTGAGGCCATCGCTCGGGGAGGGGGCTTCCACAGGCTGAGAGAGAGAAAGAGAAAGAGAGAGAGAGAGAGAGAGAGAGAGAGAGAGAGAGAGAGAGAGAATGAGAGCATTAACAGGGTCGGACCGCAGCACACTCGGCTCCACTCTTCTTCCAGATTCAGCAGAGATCCTGTGAGATCTCTTCTGCTCACACCTGGAGGACTGTACCTTGTGATGTCAGACAGGATAACACTCTCAGTAACACCCTGACAGATTCACAGAAGAACACTTCACACTGCAGTAGCTCTCACAGCGCTCTCTTTCCTCTGAGAACATGTTTGGGGTTTAAACTAACGTGTAAATAAAATGAAGGTTTGTATTTGATACAGTGAAATAATCCTCCACAGCTACTGTCACCAGGCTCCAGTAGAGAGAGAGGTTTAGAGTGAGACAGGTGAAATGATGCTGAATGTGTCATTAAACCGCCGGTCTGAGAGAGCACAGTCTGTTCCATCTTTCAATCTGGAATAAAAGTTCGCTCTTAAAAGGTACAGTGTGTAGTATTTGAAGGTGCAGTGTGTAGTAGTTAAAAGAACAGAGTGTAACATTAAAAGGTACAGTGTGTAGTATTCAAAAGGTACAGTGTGTATTGTTTAAAGGTGCATTGTGTAGTATTTTAAGTTACAGTGTTCGATTTAAAGGTGCAGTTTCTAGTATTTAAAGCTGCTCCTCTGTGAGAGAGGGGAGGGCCCTTCATGGTTTAATAACAGGACCTTTTAAAGCTCTGACTGTTTAACAGCTAACTGTGACTTTCTCTACACACTGATACTCTTTAGTTCAAACTTCAGATACAGGGAAACATTCATATATTTACCTCCATGCAGAGGCCACTCGAGGACAGGATATCATTTTCACATCCTGTCACGCTCTTATTTAGAGGACACACAGAAATACTTATGAGACAGCGAGGACGTCATGCAGGGAAATGACCCACAGCAGCATCTGTTAGACGTGAACTACCTTTTAAAGTACCTGCAGTTAGCCTCTCAGAATAATGAGTTACCTGATGCCTGTACCTGTCTGCAAGGTACGCCTAGAAGTATTCCTACACCTGAGCTCCTTACAATGAGGGGAATATGACAAAGCTGATCACTGTTAAAAACACTTCAGGCAGCAGTGAGCTGGCTTCCTCACTCTTCAATAATTAACCACACAGCCTTCTTCTAAGACATAGGACCATCCAACAGGACAGACAGGTGAGGACAGGTGTTCAATGGACTAAAGACCTGAGCATCGTTAAACACTACACTGTTCCTTTAAATGCGACGTACTGTAGCTTTAGATACTACACACTGTACCTTTAAATATGACACGCTCTAACCTTTAAATACTACAAACTTCACCTTTAAATACTACAAACTGTACCTTTAAGTACTACACACTGTAACTTTAAATGTTACACACTGCACCTTTGAGTACTACACACTGTTCCTACAAATACAACACACTGCTTCTTTAAACACTACACACTGCACCTTTAAATACTACAAACTATTCCTTTAAATACTACACACTGCTTCTTTAAAAACTACACTTTGTACCTTTAAATACTACACACTGTATCTTTAAATGTTACACACTGTACCTTTAGGTACTACTCACTGCACCTTTAAATACTACACAATGTACCTTTAATTACTACACACTGCACCTTTAAGTACTACACACTGTATCTTTAAATGTTACACACTACACCTTTAAACACTACACCGTTCCTTTACATACTACACACTGCATCTTTAAACACTACACACTGCATCTTTAAACACTACACACTGCATCTTTAAACACTACACACTGCTTCTTTAAATATTACACACTGTACCTTTATGTACTACTCACTGCACCAAATACTACACACTGTGCCTTTAAATACTACACAATGTACCTTTAAATACGACACACTGTAGCTTTAAATAATACACATTGAACCCTAAAGTACTACTCACTGCACCTTCAAATACTACACACTGTGCCTTTAAATACTACACACTGTGTCTTTTAATACTACAGTCATGGCCAAAAGTTTTGAGAATGACACAACTATTAATTTTCACAAAGTCTGCTGTTTCAGTTTTTATAATGGCAATTTGCATATACTCCAGAATGTTATGAGGAGTGATCAGCTCAACTGCAATTAATTGCAAAGTCCCTCTTTGCCTTGAAAATGAACTTTATCACCAAAACACATTTCCACTGCATTTCAGCCCTGTCGCAAAAGGACCAGCTAACATAATTTCAACGACACACAGGTGTCACACACATTAACACAGGTGTGGGTGTTGATGAGGACAAGGCTGGCGATCAATCTGTCAAGATTGAGTGACTGGACACTTTAAAAGGAAGATTGTTCATGACACCATTGTTCCTCATCTGTTAGCCATGGTTACCTGCAAGGAAACACGTGCAGCCATCATTGCATTGCACAAAAAGGGCCTAACAGGGAAGTTTATAGCAGCGAGTAAGATTGCACCTCAGTCAACCGTCTATCGAATTATCAAGAACTTCAAGGAGAGAGGTTCAATTGTTGCCAAACAGGCTCCAGGGCGCCCAAGAAAGTCCAGCAAGCGCCAGGACCGTCTCCTGAAGGTGTTACAGCTGCAGGATCGGGCCACCACCAGTGCAGAGATTGCTCAGGAATGGCAGCAGGCAGGTGTGAGTGCATCTGCACGCATAGTGAGGCGAAGACTTTTGGAGGAAGGCCTGGTGTCAAGGAGGGCAGCAAAGAAGCCACTTCTCTCCAGTAAAAACATCAGGGACAGACTGATATTCTGCAGAAGGTACAGGGACTGGACTGCTGAGGACTGGGGTAAAGTCATTTTCTCTGATGAATCCTCTTTCCGATTGTTTGGGGCATCTGGAGGAAGGCTTGTTCGGAGAAGACGAGGTGAGCGCTACCATCAGTCCTGTCTCTTGCCAACAGTGAAGCATCCTGAGACCATTCATGTGTGGGGTTACTTTTCGGTCAAGGGAGTGGGCTCTCTCACAATCTTGCCTAAAAACACAGCCATGAATAAAGAATGGTACCAGAACGTCCTCCGAGAGCAACTTCTCCCAACCATCCAAGGGTAGTTTTGTGATGAAGAATGCCTTTTCTAGCATGATGGAGCACCTTGCCATAAAGCAAAAATCATAACAAAATGGCTCGGGGAACAAAACATTAAGATTTTGGGCCCTTGGCCAGGAAACTCCCCAGATCTTAATCCCATTGAGAACTTGTGGTCAATCCTCAAGAGGCGGGTGGACAATCAAAAACCCACAAATTCTGACAAACTCCAAGCATTGATTATGCAAGAATTGACTGCCATCAGTCAGAATTTGGTCCAGAAGTTGATTGACAGCATGCCAGGGAGAATTGCAGAGGTCTTGAAAAAGAAGGGTCAACACTGCAAATATTGACTTATTGCATGAATTCTGTGTAATTCTCAATAAAAGCTTTTGATACTTATGAAATGCTTCTAATTGTATTTCATTATACCATAGAAACATCTGACAAAAACGCCTAAAAACCCTGAAGCAGCAGACTTTGTGAAAATGTAAAATTTGCGTCATTCTCAAAACTTTTGGCCATGGCTGTACACACTGTGCCTTTAAATACTGCACACTGTACCTTTTAATACTACACACTATGTCTTTAAATACTGCACACTGTACCTTTTATTACTGCACACTTTTCCTTTAATTAAGAACTTTAAAGCAGATTTAAGGTTGGAACAGACATTTTTCTGTGTTCTCTTAGACTGGCGGTTTAATGACACACCTGTCATCTGTACCTGTCTGAACATGAGGGAAAGTGAAAATATGCAGCAGAGGGCGAGTCAGAGTGAGAGAGAGAAGTGAAACTGAGGAGGCTGTATTTAGTCACGGGGTCATGTGATGCACAGATTGTATTTCTGGTAAATATCAGTTAGGAGGATTCAGAGTAAATCATCAGAAGTAGTTCAAACAAACACGTGAAGCTCTACATGTCTTTACTCTGCATGAACACCTGGATGTTATTACACACCTGACACCTGCCTTCCTTCTGATGAAAGATCAGATCTGATACACACTTATGATGGGGATGAGTCCCTAATTAAACTCTGTGTTTACTTCAGTGTGCGTCATGAGCAAACAAACCTTCATGTGACGAGCAGACTGGGCTGCACTGAGCCAATCAATCACAACATTTGATCATCTACAGAGTCTGTTACTCTGACACTACTATCTGTGTCAGACTGATGAGGAAAAACCGTCTGCACTTAAAGGACAATCCATTCATATCACTACTCAGGTGTAACTGCACACTTTACCTTTAAACACTACACACTGCACCTTTAAACCGAACACTGTACCTTTAAACCGAACACTGTACCTTTAAATACTGAACACTGGTAAACCTGCACATACACTGCTCAGGTGAAGCTGCACGATGCACTGCATACTGCATAAATAACCCTTCACTTCATCATGAAACATTTGTTTTCAACTAATGAAAAAAAAAAAAAAAGTTTTTCCTTGCCGCTGTAACTAGCTAAATACTGCGATGTGCAATGCTCATGATGGCTTAAGGTGGGGTCAGACTGAGTCTTACCCTGTATTGAAGTTGGGTCTCTGTTCATAATTTGACATAGAGTGGTCTAGACCTCCTATGTTTGTAAAAGCGTCTTGAGATAACGTTTGTTGTGATTTGGCGCTATACAAATAAAGATAGATTGATTGATTGATTGATTGATTGATTGTAATCTGGAACATTCACCGCGGATCAAAAACTACAGTTATGTAAGGGTCAGAGGTCAGAGGTTTAAGGTGCACAGGTGAGTGTTTGTACAGGTGAGAGAGAGAGACTCAGAGTTTGGGAAATAGACTTAATAATATACACCTAAACTAATACATATAGTGGTTATATGTTGTTTTATGTCATAACTCCATACAGCATGTAAACAAACACACCTTCACTGTAAGAAGAGCACCTGTTACCATGGTAACTGCACACTAAAGATGGAGGAGAACGAAGCATCCGATTAAAATCAAACAGTCTGAGGAGGTCTTCACAAACCCTGATCCTCATGTTTTAAAATCAAAGTGATCGTTACCTCCGTGCTTCATTTACTAAAACACAGCTTCACCTGAAAACACCTGAAAACACCTGAAAACACCTGCATCGGAGACGGGTTGAGATATAAATATTTAACATTCAATGACTCACAGACTTTAAACTCTCTGATGTCTCTGTTGATCCTGAAATAAAGGTCCAGCTTCAGTGCAGTCTTTCACTCACCTGTGTGTGTGTTCAGGTGTATCATCAGAGACTAGATAACAAAGTCACACAGGTACATGTGGACTGTCAATAAATGTGACACACTCTGACCTGCAGCTGTTCTTGACCTCTGATCTGCAGCTGATCACCATTACATCAAACACAGGGCAAATACTACCCCGGCAGACACCTGAGTGCACCTATAGGACTGACAGACCACAGGATGATAGTCCCGTGATAGACCAGGTGATGGAGCCGGATCAGAGACAGGTGATCTGTAGTTTGGACCCAGTAACTCAGGGTGGATCCGGATCAGAGACAGGTGAGCTGTAGTTTGGACCCAGTGACTCAGGGTGGAGACGGATCAGAGACAGGTGAGCTGCAGTTTGGACACAGTGACTCAGGGTGGATCCGGATCAGAGACAGGTGAGCTGTAGTTTGGACACAGTGACTCAGGGTGGATCCGGATCAGAGACAGGTGAGCTGTAGTTTGGACACAGTGACTCAGGGTGTAGCTCTGTGTGTTGACACTGTGCGGGCTGATAGCTGCTCTGTATAAACACTAACAGTGTCTCTAAGTCTCCCTCTCCTCACAGAACACAGTCTGACTCTGACCCGCTCACTCTCCTGTCTGAACCCGCTCATACAGACCAGAACCAGGCGGACTAAACTGGAATAAAGCTCCTCCAGAACCCTGAACTGAACTTTTCCAACTCTGCCATTCCAGCAGGCACAGCTGTGGAGCTGCACCAGGAAATAGCGGAGGCCTAGCCCGTACGACAGCTCGTTCCCGCCGAAAAACATGCTCGTTTAACCCCCCAGGAGACAGAAACCTCCGGTAAACCTTCCAGAACGACCCCCGGTGTGACCTCGGGAAGCCCCGCTGAGGCCAAATGTCTCAACTTACCCGCAAAGTGCGATTCTCCCGTGGCTGAATGTCGATCTGTTTCCCTCAAGCCACAGCAGGAACTTACTCCACGTCACGTGCCGTGCTGTCAGGGCGCGGATTGGCTGGTTGTCAAAACGGGGCCCGAATGGAATGATGGGGATTGTAGTTTTTTGTATGCTGCCATGTTCCCTTTGGATCAGGAGAAAACTCAGTTTTTGTTTATTTTATAAGTCAAAACGACATCACATAATATTATATAATATAACATTATATTATATTATATTATATTATATTATATTGTATTATATTATATTATATTATATTATATTATATTATATTATATTATATTATATTATATTATATTATATTATATTATATTATATTATATTGTATTATATCATATTATATTATATTAAAGTATATTATATCATGTTATAGTGTATTGAAAAAGAATGAATTTCCCCCCTGGGGATTAATAAAGTACATTTCTTCTTCTTCTTCTTGTAGTATATATATTATATGTTGTTATGTTGTTTTACATCATATCATATTATATTATATTTTATAATATGATATGATATGATATGATATATTATATTATATCATGTTATAACATGTAAAATATCATAACATATATTAACATATTTTATGACTATTTAAGATTACACTTTTTTAAAATGTTGTTTTTATTATATATTTTTGTTATATGTAAGAAGTTTGTGCTTATAAGTTTACTTTTCACTCTCTATGTGGCTGAAATCAAAAATGTATTTCTTATTATTGTTTTCCTTTTTTCTGTTGTTAGCATTAACTCTGTCTAAGGAAGCCTGGAAATGATAATGTACTGCAGCTGAATGCTTAGCTGTGATTGCTGTGCAATAATAAGTACAGGCCTGAATGTTATAAAGTAACTAAAGACCTAAATCACACCTATTGCTGCTTTTGATTTTTTTCAATCATACTATTGTAAAGTCAGGAGTTTTTCTATCTCAGTTTATCAAATCATACTCAAGTCATATGAGATTCAGGTGCACAAATCACAGAGAGTTTCGTTTATCAAAACATCTGGGCCAAAGAAAGCTGCCCTGTTAGAGTGTACAGAACAGAGTTCAAGGCTGTTTATACCTGCTGTTAACATTGGGAGGTCATGATGCAAAAACACTGGAATAACTGAATCCATCCAGCCAATGCCATGGTTTGAATTTTAAAGGATTATTCTCGATGCTTTGTGCCTCAGAGAGGCTCGCACTGCAGAACTGAGCATCTCTAGTAGTGTCATGTTGCTTTAAGGTGAGGCTTTCAATATGTCTGCGCTCGACATGAGTTGAAGGGAGGTATCTGCTGCATGTTGTGTTATTTGTACGCAGATGGTAGAGACTGCACTTTCAGATCACAAAGACGGCATAAGTACAGGTGTGAACTCACCTCAGTGTGTCTTCAGAACAGATTAAGGTGCTAAGGAGGGAAGGAGACTAAGACCAGGTTCTGGAGTAGGGCCAGTTCAACTCCAGAACCTCTGCAGGAGCCTCCTGCTGGGTACAAAGTACTGCTCCTCACTGACTGATGTTCCCGCATGAACCATCTGACCTCTGAAACTCATCCAGAGTGAATCGGCCTATGGGGTTCTCCCACAATGCATCTCTCCTCTGCTGCCTGCACAAACTAATGAGGGCTCCTCTGATTGTAGACTCTGGTATTTGACCACGATGCTTTAAAAGGCTCAGGACTCCTAAATCCACCCCCTATTGTCTGACTTCACTCAAAACTCATTCACTTCTCTCTGCACCCCCACGAGCATGTTACCCTCCACACAGGGGGCCCTGCTACCCTCAACAAATCAGGACTGTTAAACTGTCCAGGGTCCACAATGGTAGAGCGATTCCCCCGTTAACACCAGGACAGAAGACTCTCCCTGTCCTTTATCACAGCCTGAATCCTGCAGCTCAGACCAGGCTGAGTGCGGACCATGAGGGGAGTGTTACACTAACACACCTGAGCTGATTGTTTCACCTGCAGCATCATTTTAAACACTCAGTGTATCAAACCTGGGGATCAGGACGACTGTGTGATCTTATCTGTGTGAATGTGTCAGTTATAGAAATAGAGGACTCTTTATTTCAACAGCAGGAGGATTCACATACAGTTTATACTCTAACACTCACCCATCATCAAACCCTGCAGCTCGTACAGAGCCACCTAATGAATTATGTACAGACACTAAATAAAAAAACATGATGTCTTTATTTGATTGAAGTGTTGGAATTTTATTTTAATCAAATAGAAATTGACTTTCTGTTTTGGATAAATAAATATCACTCACTGTGGTTTAAATCTGATAAACAGAGTTAAAGGAACGTTATGGTAGTTTTAAACCTTTCTATAAATATAATTAAACATCTTTAGTCCTCTGTTAGTGGTCTGATGTGTGTGAGCAGACTGATTTAGTGTTTCAAACAGAGCCCTCAGCTGACTGTCTGCGCACGCCCAGCTGCAGCTCTCCTTTTGCCCAGTAGAGGGCAGTGAAGCACAGCTGGTGCAGTGTTTCTACAGATTACAGCTCCGCATCCATCCATAAAGACACTGTATTTTATGTTATTTCATGTTTACTTTACAGAGATAAATTACTGTATGTTCAGCTTCAGAGTCCCGGTCAGATGCCTCTCTATGTTTCTGAGGGAGGGCGGTCACACACCCGGTGATGCACACCTGCAGCTCAAGAGACTGTAGGTGAAACACAGCCCTGCAGTTAGATTTAAGGTGACCTGTTTTTATTTCCAGTTCTTTAGTTTGATGATGATTTATTCTCCCTAGTTCTGTTACCTTTCTCCTTTAAGATCTTAGTTTAAACCTGCAGCCTCTTCAACTTCTCTGACCTGAAACTTAAATCTCTTTATTCTTATATTGTTTATTGAAAATACAAATACATAAAATAAATAATTCAATTAAAATACTTCATGTTTAAAATTAATATTATTAGTTTATTGTTTTAAATATTTTCTTTATGAGTGAAATCAGTGCTCAGACTACATGATGTTAGGACAAAGTACGTCTCTCTGTAGACCTCGATGCTGTCTTCACCTGCTGTCTCTCTTTCCGTGTGTGTGTGTGTGTGTGTGTGTGTGTGTGTGTTTGTGTGTGTGTGTGTGTGTGTGTGTGTGTGTGTGTGTGTGTGTGTGTGTGTGTGTGTGTGTGTGTGTGTGTGTGTGGACCTGTCCTCTGTAGAGGACACTAATGACTTTTGAATCAATGGCGCTGAGCTCCTGCCAGCGCCCAAGCAGAGCATTGATCACTCAGATGAGGACAGAGCTCCATGTGAGAGCCTCAGATCACACTCAGCTCAGGTGTGAGAGACAGGTACAAGTTTTTTCCTGAAGAACAGGTGGATCCACCTGAAAGAGGGGAGACAGAGAAGAGTAAAGTTACCTCCCCACAGTTTTCATATGACCACCACAGACTGTACTAAACATGGAGGAGGAACAACTACCTCCAAGCAAAGTCAGATCATGTAGAGCTCCCCATGCTGACTGTCTGCAGTATAGGTGATAAGCCCCGCCTCCTCCGTGTTAACAGTTGGGATCAAGCATCAACCTCTGGTCTCAAACAATGAAGCCCATGCAGAAGTGTTATAAGCTGCAATACATCGGGAATCCGCTTGAGGCTGGCTGCTGAAACATCGGAAACCACATAGACATGAATGGTAATAAGTCAATCTTTACAGCATTAATAAACACGTTTACAGCCTGGTTAAAAAAAAACAGTTTGTCTCTATGCAGCTAATCTCTCTATCGGCACACACTGTACGGGGGGTGAATTTTTTTCTAACGTGGCGGTTCAGAAGATATTAAGATTACCAGTTTTTGCCCAAATAAGGACATGACCGACGTGACTCCCGGTTGGGAACACATAGCTGTTGGCTAGGACGCTCACACTACGTCACACTCTGCCTGGTTGAGTTCCGCATTTCCAATATAGCTGCCGCCGTCGATTGGCTTCCAAACAGCCCTCAGGAACAGATGGGTGACGTCACGGATTCTACGTCCATATTTTATACAGTCTATGGCTGGGATATGGGTCAAAGTGTAAAATCAAACAAAGGTCAAATAAATGTTTGTCAAACATGGTTTCTGACATTATAGCTAGTTCTTATCATGCTGATTTATGTCTCAGTGTTCATGTTTCTGACAAGTTCACTTTAAATTAGTTATTTGATGATAAAAAAAGATGGGGTGTGATGTCATGATTGACAGCTCTGTTGACCATTGAGGATCCTGCAGCAATGTTTGCATCAGATCATCAGAGTAGATGAGGAACAGTGTGAGGAAACGTAACAAACACAAGAGTCATTGAACTTTCCACAACTGTGAGAGTCTATGCGATGCTGAGGACTGGACCCACCTGAGGACTGGACCCCCTGAGGACTGCCACAACTGAGGGCTGGACCCACATGAGGACTGGATCCACCTGAAGACTAGATCCACCACCTGAGGACTGGAAACACACTGAGGACATAATATTCAGTCAATATTCTGAACCTGTAAACTCACCTGAAGCTAGAGTCAGATAAATGAAACAGATCTGTCTCTGTTGGTCTCATGCTCTGAACACTTTAGTGCTGTTGTGTTGTTGACTAACACAAGAACACAGTTAGAGGAAGTTTCTCCTGTTTGATAGTTGATGTCAGAGCATGGCCTGAACGCAGCGCTTCATCATCAGCTGTCTGCTTTGCTTTAACCCTTTACTCTCAATACACACCGTGTGTGTGTGTGTGTGTGTGTGTGTGTGTGTGTGTGTGTGTGTGTGTGTGTGTGTGTGTGTGTGTGTGTGTGTGTCTGGTTTCAACTTTGACTCGTCTGCAGACTTTAAAAGAGGTGTTACCCTCTCTCAGTAACAGTAGCTCTGATTGGCCAGCTGTCGTTTCTGCTGTGAACAGGAACAGGTGTCGGGCTGAGCGGGGTCAAAGGTCAACAGCTGGTCAGCTCCAGTGTTTTATTATTCAGCAGGATTGGATCTATTCTTAGACTCCTCATTTCACAGACGTTTGTTTCAAACCTTCAGCAGAGAGAAAACATTAAAACATAACGCGGCTCACTCTCTCTCCTCTGATCAACGTCCTGGAGTCAGACTCATCAGACTCATGAGAGAGTCTTTATTAGAGTGTATCTCACGTTATTTACATTTCAGAGAGTCATGGATATAACACCTATCAGCCTCCTGATCTCTAAAGTCTTTAAATGTAATACATTCATGAATTTAATCTCTCTCATGTCTGAAGGTTTCATCTGTTTAAATTCTGTTTGTTTTCTTTGTAAGTTAACGTCTCATCAGTAAAAAATTAAAACATTAAGATATAAACATTTACAGTTATAGATCACTGACTGAGTTCAAGTTAAGCATGGTGACTCTTTATTTCTGGTCTCACAGACACAACAGTCCTTCCTTTACAGACACATTCTCTGACTGTATATCATATAGTATTATATTATTAGATTATAAGATAAGATAAGATAAGATAGTCCTTTACTCGTCCCACAACGGGGATATTCAAGTGTCACAGTAGCAAGTAGACAGTGCAAAAAAAAATAAAAAAAAAAAAAAATATATATATATATATATATATATATATATATATATATATATATATATATATATATATATATATATATTTATATATATATATATATATATATAAAGCAAACAAGAGCCTATAAAGAAACAATTATTAAAAAGTTATTAGCAATTAAAATTAAAATTAAAATTTAAGATGTAAAAATCTACAATATATATATATATATATATATATATAAAAATAAATAAGCATATCTGCAACATATATATGTATTATTGGTTTATAGTCTGACCACTGCAGGAATAAAAAACCTGCGGTATCTCTATGTGAGACACCGCAGGTGAAGAAGTCTGTTACTATATATTTTTGTGTGTGTGTGTGTGTGTGTGTGTGTGTGTGTGTGTGTGTGTGTGTGTATATATATATATCAGAATCAGAATCAGAATCAGAATCAGCTTTATTCGCCAAGTATGCTTGAACACACAAGGAATTTGACTTTGGTAAACTGTGCTCTCTTTGTACAAGGCATAAGAATAGGAATAAGAATAAGAACTACAATAAAAAATAAAATAAAAATATAATAACAATAACCTTAGCTATAAAATATATATATATATATATCATACAGTACTAGCCTAAATATTGTATTATATAGTATTTATTATATATATTCATCTCAGTGTCTGTGGTCTGTATCTCTCTGTGATAGAGATGAAGTTTAGAGTTTAATCTCTGTTTCCTTCTTGTCTGTCGTTGTGGTTTGTGATGTTAGTGTTCAGGTTAAAGAAGCTGCACTTCCTCACACACAGTTCAAAGGGCTGATTTTGTGTATAATCTACACATCTTTATAATGAATATAAATACAGATTAAAGGGATACCATTATTCTAACCTGTCAAGCCTCCAAACGGTCCCAATTGAGCAACAGCACTGCCTCTGACAGCACCGCCTCTGACAGGACTCACAACCATCAGGATTTGGAATGATGAGGTGGTACCTGTGATTGGCCAATTAGATTTTAGGGGCTGTGTGATGTCACCATGAATCTGCTCCTGTCACAGGGAGATGAGAGGAGAAACAGGAAAAGAATAATTGGAGAGCTGGAAACAGAATGATCAGAGAGAGAATGATAATCTGACTTTTACTCTCTGCAGTGAGGCATGCAGAGGGACAGTGGCTAATGTGACATTACTCAGAGGTTTCAGTATATGGACATCTTAGTCTGTTCTCTGAACCAGAGTTGATCCTGTTTCAGTGAGAGGGTGGAGCTACCTCTACCTTCAATCACCGGAGAGGAGTAACAATATTCTCACAGGTGATCTTACACCTGCACTGAACTCCTGACAGTCACCAGGGCTCATGCTGAGCTGAGTGAACACAAACATATGAACTTTAGACTGGTTCCTGCTAGACCCCCAGTCACAGTTCTGTGTGAGGGGGGAGCGAGTGCAGATGTGAAAACAGCAGGTAGCAGGTAAATTCACCTGTGAGTGAGTGATGACATCATGTGACAGCTGTGATCTCTGTGATGAAGCTGCTCCCAACATGCTCTCTTCCCCTTATTCACTGATACTGGAATACATCCAATCACACTTAGCGTTGAAAGAAAAAAAGACACTCTGATTGGACAGTGTCATCTTACTTCACGTCCTGCCTTCTGAGACTCCTCCTCCTACAGGTAAACATACTCTGAGGCGTGTGTGAGCATAAGAACTTCCTGTAAATATTTAGATATTTAGTGATGTATGTGAGCAGAGCTGCAGGATACAGCACCATCAGAGTAACAGTCGCTCTCTGTTGGACTTTAATCTTTTCCGATTTGGTATTAAAGTACCATCATACCTTTTCTATAGTGAAGTGATTTAAACATTAAGTGATTTAATGTGATCTAAACATAAAGTGATTTAATGTGATCTAAACATAAAGTGATTTAAACATGAAGTGATTTAATGTGATCTAAACATGAAGTGATTTAAACATGAAGTGTTTTAATCATGAAGTGATTTAAACATGAAGTGATCTAAACATGAAGTGATTTAAACATGAAGTGATCTAAACATGAAGTGATTTAAACATGAAGTGATTTAAACATGAAGTGATTTAATGTGATCTAAACATGAAGTGATTTAAACATGAAGTGATTTAATGTGATCTAAACATGAAGTGATTTAAACATGAAGTGATTAAACATGAAGTGATTTAATGTGATTTAAACATGAAGTGATTAAACATGAAGTGATTTAATCACAAAGTGATTTTAAAATGAAGTGATTTTAACCTGTTGTGATTCCAAATGGTAA